>NC_050456.1:3497790-3797790 GCF_903995425.1 Onychomys torridus
CTTATAATATTATGTAATAGTGGTTATTGTTAAAGAACACCAAATGAATTTTCATTTTACATGGAGTTTATATGTTTGAGTCTGTGCTTGTGTGTGAAATTTACCACCATATAAAATTTCAAAGGTGTAAAATACTTACATTCTCTGAGTGAGTAGGATATGTACAATTCAGATATTGGTACAAAAACAATTTCTTTTGCAGAAACTCAAACAAAACTGCAAGGAAACACCTGCAATATATATAATCAGTAGGTATCAAATTTTATACTATCACAAACAAAATAAATAACTGACTTGGAACATATATTTATAGGATGTTACTTGTTCTATGTTTTAAGTACTGAAAATAAAACAAAGCACTAGAAAGCTATGTATATAAATGCTGAATTTGATACTAGAATTTGTGTTGTGATTCTTTCCCAACTAGGTTATTTTTCAAATCTCATTAAGATTTGTCAAAAAATCCAGCAGTTTTTATTACTACCAGAAACAAAATAGGAAGAGAAAACCAGGTAGTTGCTGATGTTTGACTCTTTCCAGCATCAGGGTCAGAGAATGCATCACGTTGGGGGAGATCTTTTTTTGACTTCATGGAGATAGGCTTTTTAGAAAAAATTTATTTATTAATTTACTTATTTTACATCCCAGCTGCTGTTTCCTGTCCCTCTTCTCCTCTCAGCCCCTTCCCCAGACTCCCTTCTGTTCCTACCTCCCAATCCACTCCTCTTCATTTCTTTAGGAAAGGGCAGGTCTCCCATGGTTATCAACAAGACGTGGCCTATCAAGTTGCAGTAAGACTAAGCACCTCCCCATGTGTTAAGGCTGGACAAGTTGACCCAGTATGAGGAGTAGGGTCCCAAAAGTCAGTAAGTAAAAGAATCAGAGACAGCCCCTGTTCCCACACAAGAACTCCAAACTACACCACTGTAACAAATGTGCAGAGTGTCCAGGTCAGTCCCATGCAGGCTCTCTGTTGTTGGTTCAGTCTCTGTGAATCCCTATGAGGCCAAGTTAATTGATTATGTGAGTTTCCTTGTGGTATCCTTGACCCCTCTGGCTCCTACAATCCTTTCTCCTCTTCTGCAGGATTCCCTGAACTCCTCTAATGTTTGCTTGTGGGTTTGCATCTGTTTCCATCAGTTGCTGGATGGTGCCTCTTGGATGGCAATTGGGCTAGGCACTAAGCTGGTCATAGGAGATGATGGCCAGTTCAGGCTATGTATCTGCCATTGCTAGGAGTCTAAGCTGGGGTCATCCTTGAAGAGTCTGTCCTTGGCCAGGTTTTTACCTGACCCCAAAATGCATGCCCTTTCCATTAGTCTCTTTCAGTACTGTTTCCTTCCATTCCCCTCCTTTCATGTTCCCATCCACACCTGCCCTCGGACCACTCGTGAAATCTCTTTTTCCTAACAATGTAAAGTAGGTGTCAGTGAGAAAACTTCTGCCTGATTGAGGAGAATTTGGTCTTTGATAGTCTCCAGTAAGATAGAACAAATTTTCTTCACTCTGAGTTAAATCACAGCAGAGTTAGAAGTCAGTTGAGGTAGCTGGGAATAAGCATATCCAACAACTTTGGAGCAAACAGTGAAAACCCAGGGAAATACTGGCTATGAGAAGAGTGGATGGGTAGGGAGACAGTCTAGAAGGAGCCCACCCGTCCAGCCAGCTGATGGTCTGGAGCATCAGACAGACTTGCCATTTACATCACTGTTACCGAGATCTAGTAAAGGTTCATAACTTTGTCAGTTCTCAAAGAGGTAAGCCAGCCAATGATAGCTTGCTGACCAACTTTCAGAACAAGGCAGAGCACCTGGTAGGTACAAGCAGACATGAGGAGGCCCTGAGGATACATCTACTCACAGATCACCCATGTGAGTGGAGTGATCTATTCACAGATATAGTGATAGATGCTCACAAGCAGCCATGCAGGCATTATCTTAGTAATGTGTTTGTTTATTCTTTCATTTGGACTAAGGAATCGAGGAAGAGAAAATTAAACATGTTTCCATCCTAATCATTAACATGTGTCCTGTGTGAGTTTGATATGTAGAATTTTCACATAGGAAGTATTTCAACATCCTCAAATGGATTTGTTTTAAAAATCCATGCCTGATTGGTAGAAAGGGAATGAGCAAAATTTCAAGGTAATAACAAATAACTAAATAGATAAATAAATGGTTTAAAAATTATTTAAGATCTTTGGACACAAAAACTTTCAAAATTAAACTAGAAATAAACAGCCTTTGTAGCCTTTAACGGCCCTTTCAAAAGGCAATGCCTAGCATATAATCAAATATCACAAGACACATGAAGAAGCAAACAGTTATAAAAGCAAGATGCATCATCAAGTGAAAATAACGGACAGACCAATTCCAAGTATTTATAAGTTATCACACACTAAGTTTGGGGAGATAGGTATGGTGAAGAAAAGAAAATTTTTAAGACAGATGAAGTAGTGAAGAATCTTAACAGTAAAATGTACAATGAAAAAAAAAAACTATTTGCAAAGGAAAAGTAGTAGACAGGACAGGAGAGAAGCCAGCAATGCAGGACTTGAAGACCAGTCAAGGGGAATTCTCCAAACGGAAGCAGAGACGAAAACAAGACTGGAGACACTGAACAGAGCTTCAGTGTCTAACAAGACAGCGTGAACTGAGCATCCGACACGCAACGGGAGCCTTGGATGCCAAGGATATCAAACTGTAGCAGAAAGTGTTCAAAGAAGTAGCTTAAAGTTCTCCAGTTCTTATGAAAACAGCAAACCACTGACAAGAAACTCAACAATGTTTAGCAAAATAAATGCCAAGGAATCATACCCAATCTAAAATGTTCTGAACTATAAAGATAAACAATATTAAAGATAGATGCCAATAAAATATTTTTAAAACATCAATAATAAAAATGACAGCTGATTTATCAAATAAAAAGAAAAAAGTAAGTAACTGTAAAAGTACATTTTAAGTGTGAAATAACTGTCAACAGAGAATCTAAGCCAAAGACTATCATATGAAGAAAAAAATCATTTTCTTATAAATTAAAGATGAATTTGGTGTCAATAGACCTGCAGTATAAGGGATGTGGAAGGAATAATGCAAGTTGAGAAGAAATAATACCAGATGTACAGATATCTGGGACTGCCAAATGGATACAGAGCACTGGGAAGATTAAATACGTGGGCTAATAATGAAATTACTTTTATTTATATATTTATACATATATTCCCCTTCTCTCCCCTTCTCTGCTCCTATTCTCTTCTCTTCTTTCTCTCCTCTCTGCCTCTCTCCCCCTTAAAATGCATCATAAGGAACTGAAACATTTCAAAAGCATTCGGTATTTAGGAAATATGGATAACTCAATGTATCTATAATCAATGTAAAACTCAAATATATGATAAAGTAATATGACATATACCAGGAATTAAAGAGAATTTCACCATTCTAATTTGCAATAACTATAAAAAGTTTAAGTTACAGGCAATAGCTTTTTGACCCTAGAAGAATAATTACATATGAATTATAAAAGACAGTTTAGGGTTGCTCAATTAGGAAGGAACTGAATAACAGAATTCTAGTAACTCTGCACTGAAGAAGGTATCAGGAAGGAAGGAAGACAATATTTTTAATACATCAAAATTTATAAAAGTAACTAAAGCAGTGTTAAAAAAAAAAGAACCACAGCCCTAAAATGTCTTTATTGAAAAAAAAAAAAAACCTTGAAATCTATAAACTTAGATTCTTCAAATGCTGAAAAACAATCATATGGAACTCAACATAAGTAGAAAAAAGAAAACATTGAAGATCTAACCAATGAAATAGAACAGAGAATTAACAAGGAATACTCACAAAGCAGAAGCTGTTGCTTTGAAACCATCTCTGACTATCACAATTAGGAAGGCGAGCGCTAACACTCAGTCGACAGACAAAATTTTAATTTCCTTCAAAAAACGTCTTTCTCCACATATGTTTAACTGTGACCCAGGGTTTTCTCCCCTAGGCAATTTCCCATATAAAATATTCACTTATGCCCAAAATATTGTTGGAAAGGTTTCTTGGTAATGGGTTTTTTGTTTCTTTGTTTTTTTGTTTTTCTGTTTGTTGTTTGATGTTTTTCAGGACAGGGTTTCTTTGTGTAGTTTTGGATCCTGTCCTGGATCTCGCTCTGTAGACCAGGCTGGCCTTGAACTCACAGGGATCCACCTGGCTCTGCCTCCCGAGTGCTGGGATTAAAGGCGTGCGCCACCACTGCCCGGCGGTAATGGTTTTATTCATGAGAGATCCAAACAGAAATGAATCAATAAACTGGGTAATATTTATTCAGTACAATACTGAACAGCAAATGCTAACAAGCTCCTAATGTATGCAGCTACATGGGTGCATTACTATAGCGCTGTACTAAGAGAAGTCACAGTGAAAATATTAGGAGTTTGTTTTTATGGATGTATACCTACATTATTATTGTAGTTGACACATATATGAAGTTTTACAAAAAAAGGAAACAAAGCTGTGATGAGAAAAATTAGATGTACATTTGTCTTGATCGTGAGGGAATTTTCTGGGGATATTTTGATATTTTATAACATGCTGTATAGCTAGATATAGGCATTTTTTAAAAGACATATTATCTTGGTTTGGTTTTTGTTGTTGTGATAAAACACTGACCAAAAGCAATTTGGGAGGAAAGGGTTTACTTGGCTTATACAACCAGTCTATCCATCAAAAAGGAAGGTCAAGGCAGAAACCTAGAGAAAGGCACTGAATCAGAGGCCATGAAGGAACTCAGTGTTTGGCTCCCATGACTTGCTCAGCTTGTGTTCTTATACAACCCAGGCCCATATACCAGGGCTAGCATCACCTATTAGTGGTCTGGGCTCTTCCACCTCAGTCATCAATTAAGAAATGTTCTACAGACATGGCCACAGGCAAATTTAATGAAAGTAGTTCTTTAATTGAGGTTCTTTCTTCCAAAGTGACTCCAGTTTGTGTCAAAGTGACAAAAACAAACCATTACACATACCATATATAATTCTACCCAACATGCATTATACCCCAACATGCATTATACTGACTAAAAAAAAATGTTATCTCCTTATGAAAAATTGAATGATTACTAAACTGCTTCTATCTGAAGGAGTCTACCTCGAATTGGGGATGACTGACTATAGTTAATCATTTTTTCTCACTCTTATGGAGAAATCAAACTGATATTTACTTGGAAGTTATTCCTACTGGCAAATTTCCATAGTGCTATTAGTTCTATGCATGTCACTGAGAGGTCTCATCACAAGTTTCAAACCTTGTGAGCTATAACAACAATTGGCCTGACAAAAATGTCCATTGGTTCAATGCTGGCATGAATGTTATGGGTGTAGCCAAATACTTTCAGATTGCATTTAAAGCCTGCTCCATAAAGACCCATGCACACAGGGAGAAGCGACTAAAACAATCTAGGCCAATTGGCTGAAGATGGATGCCCCAGCATTACAGAGGAACTGTGAATGACTGTCTAGGCAGGCAGCTGTCTCTATCATTTCTAGATTTATGGAAGTTGCTTACAATGCACTTCCTGTTTATTTAGGTAATATTATAACCTTCTGAGGTCTTTGATGTAGTTGAAGACTGAAGAGTTATAATTATAGTTTTCCTTAGTCATGATAAAAGATAAATTAGATATAAAACTTTAGAGTCATAAATATAGAATAGGTAGAATATTTACTTTCAATTTGCCAAATATAAATAGACTAGATATTGCAACTGTAATTCTTGCTTAATAGCTGTTTTGTTATATGTAATTTTACTAGGTTAAAGTTAAAAACTTCCTTTTTGATTAGACAGGAAAGGGGAAGTGTGGGATGTCTTTCCAAATACTGTGAATATGTATTGCTCTGATTGGTTGATAAATAAAGCTGCATTGACCTATGGCAGGACAGGATGAATCCAGGAGGGAAAATCCAAGAGGGATAGGAGGAAGAGAAAGGAGAGGCAGGGAGATGCATTCTGCTGTCCAGGGAGACGCCAGCCCACCATCCAGAGAGCAGCATGTAATGGCACACAGGTAAAGCCACAGAACACATGGTAACATATAGATTAATAGAATGGGCTGAGTTTACTTATAAGAGCTAGCTAGTAAGAAGCCTAACCATACATTTTGAAAAAAAAAAAAAAGACTCATGCCTGATACTATTAATTGAGCCAAAACCCCCATGGTCGTGGGAGCTAAGGAAGAACCCAATACCTTTATTCCGTTAAATTGGCATAGTATTATTCTGCTCCTAAAGTATGTATCTCTATACCCATAGATATGTGCATCTTTCAACTGCAAAGAATCAGAGACTGTGGAGTGCTCAGCTCTCAGTGGGATGTCTATATCATACCTAACCCTCCAAAGCTCAGGAATCATCATGGAAGAGGGGATGGGAAGGCTGTAAGATCCAGAGGTGGTGGATATTTGCAGTAAAACAGTCTTTGCTGGACATGACAGGGGTGTGTCCCACATGAACTTACAGTGGCTGTGACTGTATGTACAAGACCTACACAATATCAAGCCAGACAGAATCTCAGCATGGATTGGGGAGGAGCTCATGAACTCTCATGCCAGTCTAAGGATCTATTGGCAGCTTATGGATGCTGAGGGAAGGGCAGTTCTCTCCAAGCATGTGGCCCCTCTGTGAGGCTACACATGCTCCCATAGCTAGTCCTGCACCCATGTACATACAGGTAGTTAACTTTTCCTGGCCTGTAATTTGTTATACTTCTCAAAAATAAAAATTTTGTTATACTTTTTTTGCTATGAAAAAATAAAATTTTATTTTGATTAATGTACAATCAATTTCAAATATCAGTCATATATATGAAATATTTATGTAACTCAAAATAAAAGGTTTTTCTCTTGTGTTTTTAAAAAACAAAATAGAGACATCAAAGACAAGAACATATGAAGAAATTTATAAAACCAACTGGGAAGAAAAAAACCCTAGAATAGAGGGCTTAAGGGATTAATTAATCAGAAAAAAACGGTATGAAGGCAGCCATGTAGCTGACAGCTATCTTTGCTAGGGTTGGAAAGGATGGATTTTTGCCATGTGACCTAACTCCCATCTTGATTAAAAGTGACCACAGGACTTAAGCCAACCAAGGAAAAAACAACTCCTCTTTGCTGTGAGGCCCAAAACAGATAATTCTTCTATCATTTTTGATCACACTAACAAGCCTCCCCCTTATCAGCCTCAACCCACAGTCCTCATCTTCCTCTTCAGCCTCTCTGGTTTCCCTTCTCCCATCTCAGCAACATGCTGTCCATTCAGTCAGGGATGAAGGAATCCCAGACCAGGACCTGCGTGGAATTATAATATCCCAGGGGGCATCCTTGCTAAGGATCAATTTGTAACTTGTCTCCTGGCTGGTCTTTACAAAGCCACCCTTAAAGTGGTAAATTATGAAAAAAATCCAAGAGGTCATCCAGGACAAACATGAAAATCCAACTGAATTCCTAGACTGCCTCACAAAGGCCCTCTTACAAGATACCTGACCACCCAGGATGAAATTCTGTCCTTCCTATGGATGTCCAGCTTCTTATGCTCTTGCATTCCTTCCTTGAGATGGCTCTTGGCCTCTCACATGAACCCTTTATTTATGTGGGGGCCTACAGAGGCCTTATTCAAGGCCAGAGAATCTAAGCTTGCTTTACCCAGCAGGGCTGCACAATAGGATGATTTGGCCAGGGGCATAGTTACTAGATGTTTTGAAGGATCTACACTGCACTGTACGTTGTGCTTTGATTTTGAAAGAGGAAGGTTTTTTGTTTCTCTCCAGGGCAGTGTATAACAGGACTATTAGAATAAAGGACCAGGCGTCTGGGTATTGACCCAGGGCCCTCCCAATGCTATCCTATGTCTTTCTGTCTCTGCCTATATTTCTTTCTTATACTTCCTCATTCCTCTCTCCTCCCTGCAAGAACCCTTCAACAGGTCAGAGCTGGACTTCAACACTTATGCCCACTACTGAGCTATTTCATTAGCTTCAATAGGTCCTTCTCCAGGCTCCAGCCCTACATCTTCTGGACTTCACTCATACCTTCTCACTCTGGGTTACCTAAAAAGAAAGATATGTCCCCAGGATCCTGGGTCACCAACTAGGACATTCCTTTATAGCCTCTGCATACTTATCAAAAAATCAGAATATACTGTCCAAGGATGGGCACCTTGCCTGTGTGCTCTGGCTGCAGCTGAACTTTGATACACAAATAAAAAGGTTAGCCTTTGGGTCACCCACTGCCATCTTATCTTCTCAACACCTGTCCCATCTCCTAACAAACCGGGGTCTCCAAAACTATCTCCTCCCAGAGTTCTCTCTTTTCAGGTAGCATTGGCAGAGGATCCTACACTTACCTTTCAACCATGCCCACATTTCAACATTTCAAGCTGACTCAAGCTGCTGATCAGACCTCCTAAGGTATGTTCAGATCATTTGTTTTTGTTGGCTTCTGCAACCCACGAAGTTTGATTCTAGAATCCACCTCTTCAGTCAATTCTTTTCTCCACCCTAACAAACCATCCATCTCTCCTCACCTACTCAGTAAGTGTCCTCTCTCCTGGCTATGTACTTATGGGCTGCCCACAACATACCCCTTCTATGCCTTTTGGGTCACATGCCAACCACACAGACATACTCCCTAAAATGCCCTTCAGAGCCCCACCAAGTGGGCAATCCTATCGACTAAGACACTTACACCTCTTCAGCTATTTTTTCCTCTACCTGCACTAACCACTCATCTCTCCCCTTCTACTCGGTGTCACTACAGAGCTCCCTGCTTAGTTTACTTTTACTACGAAGCCATGCCCGGAAGCTTCCCCTTGCCCTACCGGGCCCATCAGGTGGAAGGACGCCTCTCCTCTGGGATTAGGGACATTCTGTCTGACACGCCTCTCACTCCACTGGGGACGCTGTAGATTAAAATTCTTGTTACCAGGACACTTAACTCCCTCTGCTTCCTCATGGCTCCTCACTGCTCCTTCCGGAACTTCCTCACCTCCCACTAGGATCGGCCTCCATGACTGAGGTTCTGCGACCTTTCCTTGTCTTGTTTGCCTCAGAGCTACCTGTTCTGTCTCTACTACCCTCCTGGGCCTGTATGTTCCGATTTTCTTTGCCTCCCAAAAGGAGCTGCCTGCTAAGTCCCACAGCTTCCTTGAGCCCTTCCGGGCCTCTGTGACCTTGCCCCCCCTGTCCCACAGCTCCGTTCTGGAAGGCTCTCAGCTTCTCTGTGTTCTCCTGGGCTTCTCTCTTGCATCTCATTTCCCACTTGGGGCTGATAGAAACTCCTTCCAATAGAGTTCATCTTGCAACCTTTCCTCTCTTCCTTCGCTGCCTTGGATTTTTTTAAAACCTCACTCTGTTACAACGAACAGCGTGCCCTCAGTACGTTTCAATGGCCTAAACTGACATACTCAATTTTCAATGGTGGCGATTTCTGCCGCTGCGCAGATGATCTGAACACCCTTTATAGCTAAACTTGCTCTCTCCTCCTCTATCTTTTCTTAACTATACATGTCCTGGTTACCTCTTACATGAAGACCCTCCACCTCTAACTAGTAGTCTGTCCTAACAGAGTCGGGGAATTGCTGTATATCAGATTGTCAGAGGCCCATTCCCTTTCCTATAAGTCCCTCATCCACCTCTCCTTCACTGGAGCTTACCCCCATGCCTATTTTCTCTATTTCTGTGTGGTAATTCCTGTTCTGAAAACAAAAAGCATAAAAACAGGGTTCATGATAAGATTTAAAAAAACAATGCTTGTTTAATAAGGTATTAAAGCTGTACCGCCATGTACTCATACAATGATGTACCTCATACTGGTAGCCGAACTTTGTACTGTAAGAATCACTTATGTGGTATTAGTTTTAAAAGGACATGAAGGAGTCATGGAGAGAAATTGAGACTTGGCATTGTGTGGCAGGACTGAAGTCCCTAAAGAGAGCCCAGGAGAGGTAACTGGTGAAAGTTTCATTAAGTTCTGAAGGTCTAAGAAAGTGTATAAAGGTCTGATGATACAAAAGCTTAAGAAGGACCTCCAACTTTGAGGTTCCACCCACAGGTCACTCTAACTACCCTAACTGCTGGTCCCAGCCCCCTCCTACCCTACAGAGTAAAAAGCCCAATCTCTGAACATGAAATCCTACCAATTTCTACCCCAGAAAGCTTCACCCTGAAAAGTTCTACCCCCTCCCCAAAGGCTCTATATAAGTCCTCCATCCTGTTCAGTTCTCTGCTGTTTCTTGCTGGAGCAGAGGTAGCCACTCTCTTGGATTTTTCCCTCCTGATAAATCTCTTGTGTGAGGTTTGTTGTGCAGTGTGACTTTGTGGTACCCCTTGGCTTCCGACTGCCAGGATAACTTTCCATCCAAGCTGCAATGCTTACAGTGGTGAGGAGTAAGGGAACACCCACCCAGCCAGTCAGATCAGTGGAATCAACCCTCAGTCAATAGGGTGATAGTTGTCGCACATCCCAGCTCCTTTCTGAAGGGAAACAGAGGAGCAGTGGATCTGGGGAAGAGAGGAGGCTGGGGGTGGGGGTGGGTCAGGAGGAGTGGAGGGAGGCAAGGCTGCAGGCAGGATGTATTGCATGAGAATAAATAAAAAGAAAAAGGGAGAAAAGAAAATAAAAGTGAACTTTTAGAACAGTTCATGGTATGTATCATTTAAAGATGGCATCTCTGGACATTAGAGGCCCACCTCTCTGGGTACCAGGGGGTTAGTACAGTTGATAATTGTTTGTTTGGTGGGTTTTGTTTTGTTTTTGAACTACTTTTATAAAGTTTGTTTTCTATGCTTTGTGTCCTGGATTCTACTTTGTTAGCTTAGTGGCCAGGTAATACTTTGGCCTTTGTGGGGTCATCACATGTATGTAAATGTGTTAGTGTACACACTCAGTAACTATTCTGGTACCCAACCATGGCCTTCACTTCTTGTTTGATCAGAGTCTCAAAATCACCTTAAACTGAGAGTTGACAGTCTCTAGGTCTTTCCTGAGCTTGAACACAGCCCTGGGTTCACACAACCAAAGCCTATTGTGAGTGTAGCCTATTGTTTACTCTGTAGTTGTCCATCAGCTCACGTGAAGCTTGCTGATTGCCTCCTACTTTTCCAATAAATGCTTTTGAGAGAAATCTTTTACACTGGCTGATTCCCGTGTGAGTTTAAACAGATAGCCTTATGTGTGGATCTTACAGGAAAGAGCTAGACACAACACAGAAAGACAACTGTCTAGCAATCAGGTTCTGATGGGACTCCATCCTCATTACACCTGTGAAGACTGCCAGTTTCCTGGTTTTAGCTGAGCATGTGTGCTTTTGTGTGTTAGGAATGTAGTAGAGATGGGCAGGCAAGATGGCAGTGGGTTATCTTAGACTGCAAAGCTTGCTGTTCCCATTGAGACTCAGTGAGTATGCTCCTGAAACAGGCTTCTTGAGTTGATATAAACCTTTTGCTAATTTCTAGGGTTTTGAAAAAAATCATCCCGATAAATTTTGCTGATTTTGTCATTGTCATGGTGGAGGGAAAAATTACAGGCCTCAAAGTGTTATTTTCACTAATGTTATTTTAGCAGATTACTTTGGAATTCCACTTGGCATTACCTACTAAAATTTATTATGTGGGTAGCCTAGAAACTGGACATTCTTGCAATGCATAGTAAAAAAGGGAGCATGTTCAAGTGTTCATGCAGTATTCTTCAAAGAGCAAATGCTGGCAATAACAAAAACACTCAACAGAAGAATGAACTGAGTATTTTTGTCCTACAAAGGAATACTTCATTACTCTAAAAATGAGTGAGTTATAGATACATAGTCATAGGCATACATCTTTATGGCATGATTTTAAGTTGAAGAAAACTAGAGCAGAATACACCAATGCTCTTCTATTTTTTATAAATACTAAAATGTTTTAAACTATAAAAATAAGTAAATGAGTAATTTTTAAAAATGCAGTAAATTGTTATACCTGGTTCAAAAAGCTAGGAATGAGGTGGCTGTGGGTACACATTAGTTTGATCAGCACACTGTTCAGATGGACAGATCATAGATAATTTGTTATTTTACTGCCTTTTGAATTTAGAAGTACTTTTTGTCTTTTAAAGAATTATTTATTTTTACTTTATGTGTATGAGTATTTTATCTATATATTTGTATTGCATTACATGCCTATCTGATTTCCTCAGGGGTCCAAAGAGGGCATCAGATCTCCTGAAACTAGAGTAACAGGTGATTGTAAGATGCCAGCTTGGGGCTGGGAACCAAACCCAGACCCTCTTAAAGAGCAGTTGTTGGTCTTAACTACTAAGCCATTTCTCCAGCCCCATCTTGTCTTTTCATATGTGTCACATAATCCTAGCAATAAAAAAGAGGACTTGGAGCCGGGCAGTGGTGGCGCACTCCTTTAAACCCAGCACTCGGGAGGCAGAGGCAGGCAGATCTCTGCGAGTTTGAGGCCAGCCTGGTCTACAAAGTGAGTTCCAGGAAAGGTGCAAAACTACACAGAGAAACCATGTCTCAGAAAAAAAAAAAAAGAGGACTGGGTGCTGTGGATATCGCTCTGTGTAAATAAAGTTCTGATTGGCCAGTGGCCAGGCAGGAAGTATAGGCGGGACAAGGAAGAGGAGAAGGCAGGGAACAGGAAGGCTGGGAGGAGACACTTCCAGCCACTGCCATGAGAAGCAACATGTAAAGATACTGGTAAGCCACAAGCCATGTGGCAAAGTATAGACTAACAGAAATGGGCTAAATATAAGAGTAAGATCTAGACAATGGTAGGCCTGAGCTAATGGCCAAGCAGTTTAAATAATATAAGTGTCTGTATGATTATTTTATATGTGGGTTGTGGGACCGCAGGGGCTTGGTGGAACCTGGAGAGAAGCTCTCCATCTACAAATGGTGCCCAACGTGGGGCAAGAATTTCCACCTAAAACCTAAGAAAAAAGATTCTAAAACGGAGCTAAAAACAGCTTCCTAGTTGTCTCTCTCAAGTTAGCGGCAGCCTGCTGGTTTGACCTACTATGGCATGTTCCTGGCATGTGCTTCTGACTTACAGTGTGGCGGGAATGAGGAGTCTACAAGCAGCACTTTACTCTGCTGCGCGGTAGATTTAGCCTTTGCTAGTTAAAAAAAAAAAAAAAAAAAAAAAAAGTTTCTGGGCTATGTGCTGCTTTGATAGAACTGCTCCTGATAGTTGATGGTACACATGGCTCCAGACCCAGAGCTGGCCATAAACTGTACCACCTCCATGTTGGGAAGCTGAGGTGGGCGGAGCCAGCAGCCACAGCAGTGTTTCAGTCTTACAAACATGGATATTACACAGAGAATCTGGTTTATGTTGTCTTTGGGATTTTTAACTGCAGAAAAAGATTTGATCATAAAAGCTGTTGAGTTAAACAAATATGTAAATTTTAAAGGTACCTTGACTTCAAAATTTGGATATAAGGATATGTTGCTTTGGAAAAGAGTCTCTGCTTTTGTTTCCACAGAAAGCCAGAGGCTGTGGATTTGTTCCAGATTAAGATACATCAGGTTTGATTAGCCAAGACCACCTGAAAGGTCTCCGATGACACCATGGCCCAGATGATCCGAAATCCGGAATGGTTTCTAGGCAACTGGCTCAGAGGTTCACCCTAATGGACTACTCCATAATCCTAAAATTTTCTTTGTGTCCCCATAAGATACAGCGCCCCCATTCCAGCAGGAAGTAGTAAGAAAAACTATGCCCACATTCCCAAAATTATCAAGCTGGCTTTGGAGATGGAATTGGCTCACTCCTTCTCTAAACCCAGACATATTGCTAAAAGAAAAGGTTAAGAGATTCTTGTGTCCCAAATCAGAAGAGCCCTCTGGTGTGGGACAGAGAAAAACCACTATTTTATTTAAAACAGGTTGATTATAAATGCAATCTCTTTCTAAAGATAAAAAGGGGATATAATATAGATATGATAGGATGAAAGGGTAGATTAATGAACTTACTTCTAAAGAGCAACAACTCATTTAAAATGTTTTACATTGGCATAGATTTTAGTCTATTGATACAAACTTAAAGTTAATTTTGTTATACTGTGTATATATTTCTACTCTTGTTTAAGGGGTTATGTTTGTACAGCTCATTTAAAATTGTAATGGATAATTAAAAATAGATTAATAACTGGTCATTTATGATAATCATACTCATAGCCATGTTAGTTAAGTCTTCTAGGTATACACAGAGATATTTCAGATAGACAGGTAATCTTCAAACACTTCAAAGGTCTACAGAATATGGCATTTAAAATATTTTTAAAATTTAGACTTTCTGGATAGTGAGACATATCTGCTCCTGGCACCACTGTTTTACTTCAGAGAAGAGGATGGGCATTGAAGACATTTTATATGGAGTTTATCTTCACCTTGGCAAAAATAGCCATTTGGACAAGAAACTGTTCTTGCCTGGACTGCTCGATCAACTGGACATGCAGGACCCATAGAAAGGTGACCACTGACTGAACTTTGCTTGACAAAATGGTCCTTCAGGTTCCTGCTTCACAGAGGAAACTGCCAGACATTCTACAGGACACCGAGAGATGTGACCAAGAGACTCTAGCCCTGTGGGCTGAAGACAAATGCCCCAACTTTACAAAGGAACATTAGGTGACTATCCAGGCTGCCAGCTGTCTCTGTCTACTCTTGCAAGACTCCTGAAAAATGCTTACATCCTTCTCCTGGTTCTCAGGTAATATTATATCCTTCTGAGGTCTTTGATGAGGTTGAAGACTAGATAGTTATAATTTCCTCAGTTATGATAAAAGATAAGTTAGATATAAAATCTTAGACTCACAAATATACGATAGATAGGATATCTTCTTTAATATTGTAACTGTAATTCTTGCTTGATAATTGTTTTGTTATATGTAATTGTACTATGTAAAGTTAAAACCTTCTTTTAAAAAAAAAGAAAAGGGGAAGTGCTGTGGATATCGCTCTGTGTAAATAAAGTTCTGATTGGCCAGTGGCCAGGCAGGAAGTATAGGCGGGACAAGGAAGAGGAGAAGGCAGGGAACAGGAAGGCTGGGAGGAGACATTTCCAGCCGCTGCCATGAGAAGCAACATGTAAAGATACTGGTAAGCCACAAGCCATGTGGCAAAGTATAGACTAACAGAAATGGGCTAAATTATAAGAGTAAGATCTAGACAATGGTAGGCCTGAGCTAATGGCCAAGCAGTTTAAATAATATAAGTGTCTGTATGATTATTTTATATGTGGGTTGTGGGACCGCAGGGGCTTGGTGGAACCTGGAGAGAAGCTCTCCATCTACACTTGGGCATCGACCTGTGCTACACAAAGGCTCTAATGCAACAGTTAGAAGAAAACAGAAGTTTGTGAAGTTTATAGACTTTACTAACTGTGCACAGGATCTAAAATGATTGGCTGAAATCTTTAAGGCAGTATTCTCCCAAGGATGTTTGCTTCAAGAGGGCTCAATGAACATGTTAGGCACACTCCAAGCAAACCAACCTCAGTAGTTACTCCAAAGAAAGTTATCATAGCAACATAACATTGCAGTATGCACTTGAAACATGAGAGAAATCATCTGCTACATGATCAGATATTTTGTCTTTTTATGATCATTTCTGAATAAATTTTGCAGGCTGTTCAAGCATGTGTAGCATTTTCAAGGTATCAGCAAAGTAAACTGAACATGAATTCTTAAGAGATGCTTACTGGGTATTTATTTAATGAGGTGAACAAATATTAACTGTGAGAGATATTTCTATATTCTAAGTATACTTCCTATGATGCCCTATAGAAATTCACTTTGAAGTAATTATTCTTCTGATACACCAAAAAATTCCAACATTTTCAGAGTGTTTGTCCATTGGTACCAGAAACCTATTTGAGGATCTGTAGATTTGAGGAATTATACATATATATGGGTGTTATTATAAACCCAGAAAGCTTTGAAATGTCTCATAATTTCCATTCTACTCCACTGATTATTTCCATTCTGTACTAAAAATATACCAATTTACGGCTATAGTTTGCTGCACATGTTCTATTTAAATGTCAGTTTTGAGCCTTTCCCCTTTGCTGGATTCATTTTTGTAGTTCTTCTGGTTCATTATTTTTTCCAGGCAAAAAGGACAGAACCTCTCAGAAGTGAGGAAGACAAACAAGGTCAAAGGAAGCTTGAAGGTCGACCCCGGTTACTTGATCTTTGTTGTTTTTCTTCTTGAGTGTTTTCTAATCAGCTTTCTATCCTTTGCAGCCCCCAGGCCTCCCTCCAGCTCATCTCAGTTCCTGACATACGCAGCCCCACTACCCTTAAAGAAAACTCTTAACTCTTTTTATATTTTCTAAGATAAATTAGCACTAACATAAAAGTAATATTTATACTACATCAGTGGTATTTCATTAAAGTTTAGACTTTCTAAGAAAATGGGTAAAATGTGTGAGAACTGAATACAGATGACAGAAAATGACCAAAAAATGGTGAGGTTTTTAAATCTTTTTTTTCTTTTCCTTTTGGTATTTATTACCATGGTATTGCTTACCAATGTCCTAAATTAAGCCTCCCCATTTCCTTCTTGGATCAGAATGAGGTGAACCCATAAGCCATAAGCAACAATACTCTTAGCCAGCAGGCTGGACAATTACAGCTGTGACAGGTGAAATGAAGTGACCTTCTGGTTGACTAGAGGTTCACAAATGTGGCTCTAGCTTAGTTGTTTTTTGTTTTTGTTTTTTTTAATTCTCACTATGCCACAAATCATTTTTGGTTTCTGCATTTCCAGTGTGATCTCCCAGTCCCCAAATCAGTACCCATCAGGGGTTCATTTGTGGCTGTCATCATGGAATCAGTTCCTATTATGGTCCTGTCTAGCTTGGATTTTCTTTCTTTCTGTTTTCTTGACAATCAGAAGGATAATTTCAGAATATGAAATGTTCAATCAAAGCAAGGTAAAGAGACTTGGAATGCTTACTTATTTTATATGCTGAAGGTACATAATTGAGACTCAAATCTGCTTTTCTCATCTGCAAACAGCTCAGCGTCAGTGTCAACACTGTGGACAACTTCCAACCTCTTCAGACCTGCTTGATGGTAGGTCAGGAAACCAGCTCAGAGTAGTTACATCATGTTCCCAGTGCCTTTTCTTTACCCTTCTTTACTTTTTCTAAAACCACGCCTGCTGACTGTTTAGCAAAGAGGAGAAAAGCATCTGTGGGAATCCTTGTTCTTAACATCAATAGCCCTTGTTAGCACAGCTGGCGGTCAGTGTGTGCTTAGCACACTGTTGACACGTTACTGTAATTGCCCATTTGAAATGACTACTGCTAAAAATGGAAGTAAATTTTTGTTTCATTTTCTTCATTCATAAATTTGTGAATTTTGCACAGCCAAGTAAGGAGAGTTGTAATTTTCTTGACTTGTTTGCATTCTAATTAAGAAGGCTTCTAAATTATCAATTAATTTTACTAAACCTAAAAGCAATTAGGAATTGTGAATGCTAACATAAAATTCCCTTTGACATCAAGTGTGAGTATGGAAACAACACAACATTAAAAATAGAATATGTAGCCAGGGTATTATTGCTTGCCACTTGAATCCTTTGAAAACAAGATCCTCAATATTTTTAAATACGTCCACTTATCATAATACATAATGCCACTCAAATAAGAGTAATTATCCTGAAGAAATTACGGGGGACAGCAAAGCCTGTCTAGAAAGCTGAATCCCTCTGACCTTTTCATTTATCTTTTGCAAAGATAAAGCCTGAAAATTAACCACTACATTCATTTAATCAGCCCCATTAATCCCCCCAGATGAGCAGTTATGTCCTGAGGCTAAGTCTGGTCAATTGCACACAGGCATTTCTTTAAAATAAATCAAAAACCCTATATATAACCTACCGCATCCAAAGCTTATTTCTATAAATTCTGACTGCTGGGAAAGATGACACCACAGTTTTCCAGTGCCACCCTATATTTTAAATCACAAGACTCAGGTATAATTTTGAATAAAAATTCATTTAACATTAAGAAAACCAATTCTATTTAGATTTTATCTTAGATTTACAAAACTCACAAGTGCATATGTTACTGGTCATAACACATTTCCCTCAAGCCTCACAATTGCTAAAAATACTAGATCAATCACCATTTCAGATCACATTATGAAGTGGTGTGAACTAGTAGCATTAAAAAACTGTGTTAGCACCTACATAGTTTATTAGGGTAGCTACATTCAAGACACACATGGTATACCTTTAAATAGCACTGTTAAAATACCAAATAAAATGTCAATGTCTGTCAGGTCTCTGGCTTTTATAAATTGTTTAGACTGGAACAAGTTGGGGTTTGGCACATTGTTCTTTTCATATGGTGTAGAAAGAAGAGGACCATGAAAAGAAAGAACAATAAAGTATAGCTCATTTTTGAAGTTCTTTCATGGAAAAACATACTCTGGTTTCATTACCCTCCCAATCAACAATTTCCTCCCAGTCCCTTCGGATCTGTGTTGACTCTCTCCCCCTCCTCCCTCTGGGTTGGTATTCTGAGCTTACACATACTACTCAGTAACAGCCAGTTTTTAAGTCACTTCAAAAGAGAATGTTGGGCAGCATTACAGATTTTACACACACACAGCACACACACACACACACACACACACAACCGCATGCAAAGCACATTGGTATTTTTAACATGGACCAAGGTTTTGCTCACCGTGCTAGGGTCTTACAAATACCAGTATGCTCTGACTACAGAACATGCTGGGAGAGGAGGAAGACCCTTCAGGCAGGACGTAACTACCTACTTACACAGGAGTTCTGCTCATACCTCAGTGGCCATCCTCCTTGCCCTCCTCCCCTCCCATCTCTTCCCTTTATTAACACACTACACCCCCCAACAACAACATCCCTGTTTCAGCTTCTTCTCTGGATTTCCCCACACTTAATGCAACCCAGACCTCACCTTCAGCTCTCCCGAGGCCACTTTGGAGCCCAGTTCAATGACACAGCCAACAGCCATGCGTGCAGCACCGGACGAGTGCAGCTCATTCCAATGGTGTCACTGTCCCACCTGAGCAAACAGTCAGCAGGGTCCAAAGAAGGAGAGAAAGGAAAAGAGAAAGAGAAGGGTGAGAAGTGGGTGGGAGTTAGGGGAGGGAAAAGAAAGAGAAAACAAATCTCCGAGGAAATGGCTGGCAGGCTAACACCTATGTACAATAACATTAGTCTTCAGTCCTGGCCAGCTGAAAAGGCCTTCTTGACATGGCTTTGCAATAGACTTTTCTCTGCACTGAATTCTCCAATGGAAACACATTCCTTCCATGCCTCACTGCCATTCTCTGTTTAGATTTTCTCATTACAAACAGCATTACATAGGCCTGATCTGGCTTAGGTACAGGCCTGCTAAATCCAGGCACCAGCAGTAGGTAGGCGAAAACCAAAAGCACTTAGTTAGACATAAAAATCGGATTTGCAAGTGCTGGAGGGAGAAAATACCAATCTGACTGCAGGTTATCCGGGGCCAAAGACAGGTTTAGGCAGGTACCAGTAAGAAGCCGTTAACCACGGGCTCAGCCCAAGAATGGAAGGGACCTTGTGGACCTCACACTTAGAACGTAGAGAGATTTGGGTTTACAAAGGAGAGACTTCATTCTTTTAGTACAGGTGCCCTTTTGAGACTGGTTCCAGTGCAACGCTGGTTCTGCACTAGAGCAGCATCCATGGGCGGCATGGCCTAGCATTTGTTCAGAAAATGCCCTTGGGTCCTTTTCCACACATTCAATAAGAATAGATAATATTAAGAATATTAAATGTGCAGTAGTAGTGGTTTTAATTATAATGTGTGTTACATATATTATGTATAAACTAATTTCAAAATGTTTGAAATGTCAGAATGACTTGGACAAGCGGCTTTGATCTCAGATCTCAGAGTGTGTAATCATATGAAAGTGTTAAGAAATGAGATTAAATGTTTGTGAATGTAAATATCAAAGTTCTTTGCAGATTGGGCCAAAGAGAGGATTTCCTGGGCAAAAACAAGCTTTGTTTTTTAAAAAAAATGAGAATAAATCTAAGGTCCAGTCATATAAGAAAGTGCAAATAAATGAAAAACAAGGCATAGTCACAAAATACTAGTTGGTTTCCTGAGGTAATGTCGTATCTGTTCTTTTGTCACATAGCCATGTATTGACTTAAATCATAGAAAATTGTCAACAATAGAACCAATAATATAATCATATTGTTCTCAAGAAGTATTGGGCACAGGTGTTCAATAGATACTAGAGGTTCTTCAACCTATCCAAACAACTGTGACCCCCAAGTTGTCAATGAGGAATTAAAAAAAAAAAACTATATAACCATGCAGATAAACATAAATATACACACAGAAATTAAGGTCATCTAAACAGGATGACTGTGAAGAGAGAAGCTTTTAAAGCCAGTCTGTTAGAGAGAGATCATAACCTTATTAATTAAATCTGAGTTACACTGAGCCACTAATTAAATTCTGTGACCTGATTTGCTTATCTATGAAACTATCTTAAGTATCATCAGATAGCTCAGAGGTTAACAGCACATACTGTTCTTCCAGAGGATCTGAGTTTGGTTCCCGGTAACCACATGGCACATATTCACACAAACAAACCCACAAAGGCTAGGAAAAAATAAATCTAGAGTACCATCTGCATATGGCTGCTCCAAGGCTGACTAAGGAGGTGATAAACAAAGGGTGGTTGCTTTTATTTCAGCCACTGTTATACCTGCACACCAGGCACAACTGAGCACTGGGGAGCACTTCATGAACCAATGTTCACTGTGTGTCATATAGTTTAGAATCAGTGTTTACATCACCACACACCTACTGCTGTCATAGCTAAGTCTAGATTAATGAGCATTTGAACTGAGAGGTTAAATAAAGGCATATCACTGAATCCAAAAGGGCCAATCTAGACTGAATTACCACATAGCTTCTAAGCACCTTGTTTGTTAAATTTGGAAGAGTCAAGCAGTATATATATATATTCCATGGCACTTGGAAATTTCCTTCTAAAAATGTTAAATACTCCATCAGGTTAGAAATATTAGCTGTTTCTGGGTGGTGGTGGCAGCTCACACATTTAATCCAGTCCTCAGCAGGTAGAGGCAGATCTCTGTGAGTTTGAGGCCAGCCTGGTCTACAGAGTGATTTCCAGGACAGCTAGAGCTATACAGAGAAACCCTGTCTTGAAAAATAAAAACAAACAAAAAAAGGAAAGAATTATCTGTTCCTTCAAATGGGTATATGTTGGATTAGTCACAAGACTTCAGGTTACCACATATATTTTGATGTGAAATCTACCTACCTGTTCAAAATACTTGAAAGTATTTTGTATTGACAAATACTCTGTGTCTATACAATTAGTGTTGGTGCCTAAAATAGTAGGGGTGACAGCTTGATTTCAATTTAGCAAACATCAGTCTTGTACCTAATATGAGTTGTAATTTGGGGATGTTTTTTTAGTAAAGATAGGGTTATTGTTCTCAAAGCATGGTCAATGGATTCTTGAGACTTTGTGACTTATATCCAAAGTTTTGCTTATCTCAAATACATCCTCTTTTAGGGATCTATGATATTTGTCACTCATTCATTTATTTATACTAAAATATATAGGACATTTATGTAAGAGCTACTTGAACATCTGTTTTATGTATAGTTTACAATTAAGTGGTAAAAAATGAACAAGTTTTGCAGATAGAATCTGATGACTGACTTGTAGATTTATGATTAGGTAGGTTTCTTTTGCTGTAAAAACACATCACAGGCTGGGGAACTTACACAATTCATACTGTTTTACATTTGCCAGTTAGTTTTTGCCTTGCAGCTGGCTTTCTGGGATGTTCTCACACAGCTGTCCCTTGTATTCAGGTTCCAATGCTTAGAAGGCCACTTGTCTTATCAGGTGAGGAACCCATTTTTCTAATTTCATTTACTGTTAATTATTTTCTAAGTGCTTATTCACTACTATTATGGGTTTTGGATTCACCATATTAATTTTGAAGGAATTTTAGGGAAGCTCTATCCCAAAAGTTTGTTCATAAGTCAATTTACAAACACACTCCCATGACATCATGGTTCCAAATGATGTTTCAGGGTCAAATTAGATATAAAACATATCTCATATGTATTTCCACATCTTACAAGATCTCCCACAGAATAATTAGATACTCTTGGGACCACATTAGCTAATTAGCAAGATCTTGATGGCGTTAGTAACACATGCAAGACAAATCCTTAAAAGCAGAACATCTGAACTTTAAAAAGTTATTGTTTTTCTTTCCATGCATATGAACTCTTTATTCATCCACCAACTCACATATTGATGAGTACGTGTTTGTGCATACATGTGTGTGGTATGTGTGAGTGTGCATGTATTAGGTAGGTAGTACAGGAGCCAAAAGGGAGATAAGGCTTAATAGGGAGAAAATGCAAAGACACAGACATTCAGAAAAGAATCAGCACCATGTGCATATGCATTAAAAAATTTTATGTCAAAGGAAGTTTTTTTTCTAATTCTTCTATACCTGAAAATTTTGCTTGTTTGTCCCATATCATCTATGTGAACAGGTTTTGTTCCCTGCTTCCCGAGATGATAGCTCAAACAATGGACTCTTTCCACCTGTGACTGCCTGACACCTAGCTTGCTGCTTATATGGTGCATAGGGAATTATGGGAGGAAGAAGATCTTAAACACTGTCTCTTCTGGTCCTGGGAGATTAGACACAGGCAGACACAGGGTACAATGGAGGCATCGAAGCAGGGAGCAGCCTGGGAACAAATGAGGCAGAAATGACCAGGGAAGTTAACGAAGTAGTTAAAGAGTAAAGACTCAGTGTTCACATTCGGCACTTATGGTGAGTCTATACTGAACTTCAGGTACCACTTGAGGAGCCTATAGAGTAAGGTCAAAAGTCAACCAAAGGTCACATTCGTGTGTCTCCTGTAGAGTGGGAGTGGGAGCACAAAATGCCCAGGATCAACTAAGGATATACTGCAAGAGAGTCTACAGAATCAACTAACTACAACTTATTCCACATGGAGTCCATGACAAGCAGCTCAGGAGACCCTAATATGGCTGAGCTGAGGTTGCTGAGCCCCAGTGGCCAAAATTCCAGGTTATAGAGAAGTCAGAAATCAGGTGTCAGTCCCCAGGTGGCACAGTTACACAGTCAGGAGACAGGGAACAATCAGGTTACATAAGGAACCAGATTGCCATGGAAACCTGAATGTTCAGAGAACAGCATGAGGATTCAAGGACCCCTCCAGTCCTCCATCCTTTCTCAGGCACCCCATGAAAAATCCAAGAGACTGAGCTATTGCTTGAATAGGCTTAAACCAATCATACATGGGTCTTTAAAAGACAGAATTTTTATCTGAAAGGAAGAGTTAAAAGCAGAAGAGACTGATGTGTTATTAATTGGGAAGATCAGTGTAACTGGGAGAAAAAGGGGAAACGTCTCTTGGCACTATTGAGGGAACATAGGGTCTTCTGTTTCCTTTTCCTTTTTATTATTTTGAGGTACAGTCTTGCTAAAGGTGTTATGATGATGTGGCAATCATGAATCACCTGTTTCAGCCTCCCAAGTACTGGGTTTAGAGGTGTTACCACAATGCCTAGGATTCGCTCTGTGTAAATAAATTCTGCACTTGAGCCAGTGGCCAGGCAGGAATTAATAAGCGGCAAGGGAAAAAGGAGAAGGGCAGGGAACCAGGAAGGCTGGGAAGAGACACTTCCAGCCACTGCCAATACGAGAAGCAATATGTAAAATACATGGTAAGCCACCAAGCCAGTGTGCAAAGGATTATCAACTAACAGAAATGGCTAAAATAAGATAACTCTAGCAATGGTAGCCTGAAAGCTAAGCAAGCAGTTTAAATAATATATAGGTACTGTCATGATTATTTAATATGTGGTTGTATGGACCGGCCAGGGGCTTTTTGGTGAAGCCTCGAGAGAAAGCTCTCCTCTTACAAATGGTGCCCAACGTGGGCAAGAATTCCCACCTTAAAAACCTAAGGAAAAAAGAATCTAAAACGGAGCTAAAAACAGCTTACCTAGTTGTCTCTCTCAGTTGCGCACAGCCTGTGTCTTGACCTACGGGGTATGCAGGTCTCCTGCATTGCTTTCTTGACCTTACAGTGGCGGAAATGAGCGAGATCTACCAAGCGGCACTTTACTCTGCTGCCGTTTAATTAGCCTTGCTAGTTAAAAAAAAAAAAAAAAAAAATAAAAATTCTGCTAGTGCACGCTTTTGATTAGAACTGCTTCCTGATATTATGTTACAATGGCCTCCAGGACTCAGAGCATGGCGTAAAAGCGTTACCACGCTCCAGTCGTCTGGGAAGCTGAGTGGGCGGAAGCCAGCAGCCACAGCGTTCAGTCTTACAAAGATCGCAATTACACAGAGAATCTGGCTTATGTTGTCTTGGCGATTTTAACTGCAAAAGATTTAGTCATAAAAAAGCTGTTGAGTTAAAACATAATATGTAAATCTTTAAAGTTACCTTGACTTCAAAATTTGGATACTCAAGGAATATATGCTTTGGAAAAAAGTCTCTGCTTTTTGTCTATCCACAGAAAGCCAGAGGCTGTGTATGTCCAGATAAGATGACATCATTTGATTAGCCAAGAACCACCTGAAAGGTCTCCGAGACGACCATGGCCCAGATGATCCGAAATCCAGAATGGTTTCTATGGCAACTGCTCAGAGGTTCACCCATATGGCTACTCCGATTAAATCCTAAAATTTCTTTGTTGTCCCCATAAGATTACAGCGCCCCATTTCCAGGCAGGGAAGTAGTAAGAATAAAACTAGCCCACATTCCCAAAATTATCAAGCTGGCTCTGGAGTGGAATTGGCCTCACTCCTCTCTAAACCCAGACCATATTGCTAAAAAAAAGGTTAAACATTCGCTGTCCCCTGCAAAATCAGAAAGCAGCCCCGCTTGTGTGGGACAGAGAAAAAACCACTATTTTATTTAAAAAACAGGTTGATTAAATAGCATCTCTTTCTTAGATCAAAAGAAGGGAATAATATAGTAGATAGGATGAAAGGGATAGATTAAATGAACTACTCGATAAGAGCAACAAAACTCATTATAAATGCTTGTACAATTGGCATGAGATTTTAAGTTCTATTGATAAAAACTTAAAGTTATCGTTGTTATAACTGGTACTAATTTCTACTCTTGTTTTAACGGGGTTATTTCTGACAGACTCATTAAAAAATTGTACATGTATTAATTAAACAATTAAGCATTAATAACTTGGGTTCATTTCATGATAATCATTACTCAATTACCATGTTAGTAATTCTTCAGATTACACAGAGATTATTCAATAGACAGGAATCTTCAAAACACTGCAAAGATCTTACAAGGACTTATGCATTTAAATATTTTTAAAATTAGGACTTTCTGGGATATAGACCATTATTGTCCTGCACCACTGTTTTACGTTCAGAGAAGAGGAATGGGCATTTGAAGACATTTTATATTAATGAGTCTTATCTTCACCTTGCAAACAATTAATCCATTTGGACCAAGAAACTGTTCTTGCCTGACTGTTCGATTCAACTGAGACATGCAGGACCCATAGAAAGTGACCCACTGACTAACTTTGGCTTGACAAAATGGTCCTTCAGTTTCCTCTTCACAGAGGAAACTGCCAATCATCTACCAGGACACCGAAGATGTGACCAAGAGACTCTACCCTGTGGGCGAGACAAATGCCCAACTTACCAGAAGGAATCATTAGTTGACTATCCGGCTGCAGCTGCCTGATCTACTCTTGCGAGACTCCTGAAAAATGCTCTACTATCCTTCTCCATGAATTCTCAGTATAATATATCTTCTGAGTCTATTATGAGTGAACTAGGATAGTTATTTCATATTTACCAAGTTAATGATAAAAGCATCAGTTAGATATAAAATCTTAGACTCACCGAAAATATACGAATAGAGGGATATCTTCTTAATATTTTAAACTTAATTCTTTGCTTTGATAAGTTGTTTTGTTTATATGTAATGGTACTATGTAACAGAGTCTAAAACCCTTCTTTTAAAAAAAAGAAAGGTTAATTGCTGTGGATTATCCTCTGTTTAAATAAAGTTCTGATTGGCACACGTGGCCATGCAGGTAAGATAAGGCGGGACAAGAAGAGAGAAGGCAGGACAGGAAGCTGGGAGATGAACATTTCCAAGCCGCTGCCAGGAAGAAAGCTAACATGTAAGATTCGGTACCCGGTAAACCACAAGCCATGTGGCAAATATTAGAACTACACAGAAATGGGCTAAATATAAGAGTTTACGACTCTAGACAATTGGTAACTCCGCTGAGCAATGGCCAAGCAGTTTTAAAATAATATAAGTGTCTGTTAGATTACTTTATATTGGGTTTGGGACCGCAGGGCTTGGTGGAACTGGAGAGAGCTCTCCAATCCTACACTTGGTGCATTCAAAAACAGTCAACCAAAGAAGAACTTCAAGGCAACAGTTAAGAAAACAGAAGTTTGTGAATTTATAGACCTACTAAACTCTAGCACAGATCTAAAAATGATTGGCTAAATCTCTTAATGCAGTGATTCTCCCAAAGATGTGCTTTCCAAGGGGCCCAAATGACACAATTTATGCACACCCAAGCAAACCAAGCCTCAGTAGTATACTCAAAGCGGGAATAGTTACTCATAGCCAACATCAACATCTGCCAGTTAATGACTTAAACATGAGAGAAATCATTGCTACAGTGATCAGATATATTTTGTCTTTTATGTATCATTCTGAATAAATTGCAGTCCTGTTCAAGCATTATGTGTCAGCATTTTCAAGGTTATCAGCAAAGTAAACTGAACATGAATTCTTAAGAAGAGACTTACTGGTTTTATTTAATGAGGTGAAACAAATTTAACTTAGAATGATATTCTATATTCTAAGTATACTTTCCTATGAGCCCATATAACATCACTTATGAAGTTAAATTATTCTCTGATAACACCAAAAAAATTTCCAGACATTTCAGATGTCTTGTCCCATTTGTACCAGACACCATATTTTGAGGATCGTAGATTTGAGAATATACATATAAATATGGTTGTATTAAAACCCAGAAAGCTCTGAAAAGGTCTCATAATTATCCATTCACTCCACTGAATTTTCCTTCGTACAAAAATTAACCAATATACGGCTATAGGTTGCTTGATCCACATATGTTCTATTTAAAATGTCAGTTTTGAGCCTTCCCCTTGCTGTATTACATTTTGTAGTTCTCGGTTCATTATTCTTTTCCAGGCAAAAAGACAAACCCTCTCAGAATGAGGAAACAAAACAGTCAAAGGAAGCTTGAAAGGTTCGACCCCGGTTACTTGTATCTTTGTTGTTTTTCTTCTTGAGTGTTTTCGAATCAGCTTTCTATTCTTTGCAGCCCCCCAGGGCCTCCCTCCACGCTCATCCTTCAGTTCACGACATTACCCAGCCCCACTACCCTTAAGAAACTCTAACTCTTTTTTTATTGTTCTAAGATAAATTAGCACTAACATAAAATAAAATTATACTTACATCAGTGGTATTCCATGTTAAAGTTAAAGGACTTTCTAGAACATGGGTAAAATGTGTGAGAACTGGAAACAGATACAGAAACAATGACCAAAAAATGTGAGGTTTTTTAAATCTTTTTTCTTTTCCTTTTGGATTTGATACCATTGGTATTGCTTACCAGGTCCTAAATAAGCTTCCCATTCGCTCTGGGCATCAGAATGAGGGAACCCATTAAGCCATAAGCAACAAATACTCTTAGCCAGCGGCTGGACAATTACACTGTGAACATGGTGAAAATGAAAGTGACCTCTGGTTCGACTAGAGTTCCACAATATGTGGATCTAGCTTAGTGTTGTTCTTTGTTTTTTTATTGCTCACTATGCAAACAAATCATTTTGTTGCTCTATCTGTCCAGTGTGATCTGCCCAGTCCCCCAAATCCAGTTACCCCATCCAGGGGTTCATTTGTGCTGTCATCAATGGAATTCATTCCTTTATCTGTCCTGTTCTAGCTTGATTTTCATTTCTTTTCTGTTTTTCTTGACCAATCAGCAAGGATTAAATTCAGCAAGTATTGAAATGATTCATTCTAAAGAAGAGTAAAGATGACTTTGGAATGCTTACTTATTATATGCTGGAATGTACATAATTTGAGACTTCAAATCGCTTTTCTCATCTGCAAACAGCTCAGCGTTCCAGTGTCAACACTGGGACAACTTCCAAACCCTCTTCAGATCCGCTTGATGGTAGTCAGAACCAGCTCAGATAGTTACTCATTTCCAGCCTTTCTTTACCTCTTTTTGTCCTTTAAACTTTTTTTTTTTTCTAAACCACGCCTGACTGACTGTTGAGCAAGAGGAGAAAAAGCTGTGGAATTCATTATTCTATAAACAATCCAATAAGACACCTTATGTAATAAGCAACAGCTGGCGATACAGTGTGAGATTTAGCAAACACTGTAATGACCGCTTACTGATACAATATGCCCCAAATTGATATGTGACTACCTGCTTAAAAAATGGAAAGTAATTGTTTTTTCATCTTTCTTCATTCATAAATTTGTGAATTGCACAGCCCAAGTAGGAGAGTTGTATATTTCTTTGACTTGTTTGCATTCTAATTAAGGAATGGCTTCTAAACTTATCAATTATTTAGCTCAAACCTAAAAGCATTAGGAATTGTGAATTGCTTAATCATAAAAAAATATCCCTTTGACATCAAGTTGAGTATGGAAACAACACACATTAAAAAATATTAGGATATTGTTTATCCAGGTATTATGCTTGCCACTTGAATCCTTTTAAAACCAAGACTCCTCAAATATTTTTTAAAATACGTCCACTTATCTTCATAATACATAATTGCCACTCAAATAGAGAATTTATCTGAAGCAAATTATGGGACAGCAAAGCCTGTCTAGAAAGCTGAACCCTTACCTTTTCATCATCTTTTTCAAATGAATAAAAAGCCTGAAAAATTAACCACTACATTCATTAATAGCCACATAATCCCCCAGATGAGCAGTTATGTCCTGAGGGCTAAGTCTGGTCATTGCACACAGGCATTTCTTTAAAAATAACCAAAAACCCTAATATAACCTACCGCATCCAAAGCTTATTTCTATAAATCTGATCTGCGGGAAAAAAGGATGACACCACAGTTTCCAGGCCACCCTAATTATTTAAATCACCAGGGACTCAGGTTAATTATGAATAAAAAAATCATCTTAACATTAAGAAAACCAAGATTCTATTATATTTTATCTTAGATTTTACCAAAACATCACACGGCATATGTTACTGTCATAACACATTCCCTCAACGCCCTCACAACTTGCTAAACATAACTAGATCAACTCACCCCCATTTTCAGAATCACATTATGAAGTGTTGAACTGAGTGCATTAAAAAAACTGTGTTAGCACATTTACCATAGTTTATATCATAGGGTAGCTACATGTCAAGGACCACAACATGGTAACCTTTAATACACTGTAAAAAGCCAAATAAATAATGTCAATGTCTTCAGTCGTCCTGGCTTTTATAAATTGTTTAGACTGGAAAGTTGGGGGTTGACATTTTCTTTTCATATGGCTGTAGAAAAAAGAAAGAAGAGACCTTAAAAAAAGATCAATAAAGTATAGCTCATTTAATTTGAAGTTATCTCTGTCATGCGAAAAACATTACTCTGGTTCATTACCCTCCCAATCAACAATTTACCTCCAGTCCTTCGCTCTGTGTTGACTCTCTCCCCCTCCTCCCTCTGTGGTATTCTGAGCTACACATATTACTCTAAGAACAGCAAGTTTTTAAGTCACTTCAAAAGGAGAATAGTTGGGACAGCATATAAGATTTACACACACACACCAACACCACAACACAACAACACGATGCAAACACATGTATTTTTAACAGGACCCAAGGTTTTGCTGCACCGTGCTTAGGTCTACAAAAGTATACCATGTACTCTGACTACAGAACATGCTGACGAGGAGTGAATACCCTTCAGGGCAGGATCCGTGAACTACCTACTTACACAGGATTTCTGCCATACTCAGTGGGCATCTCCTTGCCCTCCTTCCTACGCATCTCTGCCCTTATAACACACTACACCCCCCAAACAACAACATCCCTGTTTTCAGCTTTCTTCTCTGATTATCCCACACTTAATTGCAACCCAGACCTCACTTCAGCTCTCCCGAGGCCACTTTTGGGAAGCCAGTTCAATGACACACCAAACACCATGGCGTCGCACAGCAGCCGTACGAGGCAGCTCATTCCAAATGGGTGCCACTGTCCCACCTGAGCAAACAGTCAAGCCCAGGTCCAAAGAAGAGTAGGAAAAAGGAAAAAGAAAGAGAGGGTTGAGAAGTGGGGGGAAGAGGGACGGCGGAACAAGAAAGAGAAAAACAAATTCTCGAGGAATTGTCTGGCAGGAGCTAACAACTATGTACAATAACCATTAGTCTTCAGTCCTGGCCAGCTTGAAAAGGCACTTACTTACATGCTTTGCAAAGACTTTTCTCTGACAATTCTCCAATGAGGAAACATTTCCTTCCATGGCCTCACTGCCATCTCTGATTAGAATTTATCAAAATTACAAACAACACATTAACATAGAGCACTATCTGGCTTAGAATAAAAGAACAAGGCGTGCTAAATCCAGGCACCAGCAGTAGGTAGAGCGAAGAACTCAAAAAAAGCACGTAGTTATTAGACATAGAATCTGATTTCAATGCTGGGAGGGAGAAATACCAATTCTGCTGCAGTTATCCGGGGCCAAAACAAGTTTAGGCGACAGTAAGAAGCATTAACCACCTGCTCAGCCCAAAGAATTGGAAGGGACTTGTGGAATCCTACACTTAAAGTTAGAGAATTTGTTTACAAAGGAGAGACTTCACTTCTATTTAGTACATGTGCCCTTTTAGGACTGTTCCAGTTGCACGCTTGTTCTGCCACTGAGGCAGGCATCATGGAGCATGCCCTTAGGCATTTGTTCAGACAAATGCCCTTGGTCCTTTTCCACACATCAAGAAGAATAAGATATATTAGAACTCCATTAAATGTGCCAGTAGTATGGTTATTTTAATATATAATGGTGTTACTTATACTATGTATCATAACATTTCAAAATGTTGAAATTGGTCAGAATGACTTGACAAGCGGCTTTGATCTTCAGATCTTGCAGAGTGTGTAAAAACATATTTGAGATGTTAAGAATGAGATTAAAAGTTTGTTGAATGTAAATATCAATCTTTCAGGATGGCCAAAGAAGGATTCCTGGCAAAACAAGCTTTTGTTTTATAAAAAAATGAGAAGAAATCTAAGCCATTCATTAAGAAAGTTGAAAATAAATAAAAAACAAGCATATTCACAAAATTATCTAGTTGTTTCCTGAGTAATAGTGTAATCTGTTTCTTTTCACATAGCCATTTATTGACTAAATCATTAGGAAATTGTCACAAATAGAACCAATAAAATAATCATATGGTGTTCTCAAGAATATTGCACAGGTTCAAATAATACTTAGAGGTTCTTCAAACCGTATCAAACAAACTGTACCCCCAGTTGCAATGAGGAATTAAAAAAAAAAAACTATACTAACCATGCAGATAAACATTAAATAATACCCACACAGAATAAGGTATCTAACAGGATGACTGTGAAGAGAGAACTCTTAATCCAGATCTGTTAGAGAGAGATTCAGTAAACGCTATTATTTTAAATCTGAGTATACATCTGAACACACTTAAATAATTCTTTTGACCTGATTTGCCTTATCTATGGAAAACTATCTTAGAGTATCAATCAGTATAGCTCAAGTTAACACACATTACTTGTTCTTCCAGAGGATCTGAGTTTGGTTCCCGGGTAACCACATGGCACATAAAGTAACACAAACCAAAAAAACAAAGCATAGAAAAATAAAACAGATACCAATCTGCATGATGGCTGCTCCAAGGCTGACTAAGGAGTATAAACAAAGGGTGGTCTGCTTTATATTTCAGCCACGTTATACCTGCACACCAGGCCAACAACTGAGCACTGGGCAGCACTTCAGATCCAATGTTCCACTTTTCATATTAGTTAGAATTCAGTTTACATCCCCACACACCCTACTGCTGTTTTTGTCTTCAAATACTAAGTCTAATTAATAGCATTTGAACTAGAGTTACATTAAAGGGGCATATCATGAATCCAAAGGCCAATCTGACTGAATTACCACATAGCTTCTAGCACCTTGTTTGTAAATTTGGAGAGTCAAGCACATATATATATCCATGCACTGAAACTTCCTTCTAAAAAGTTAATACTCCATCAGGTTAGATAATTAGCTGTTTCTGGTGATGTGGCAGGCTCACACATTAATCCATTCCTCAGCAGTAGATGCCAGATCTCTTTGAGTTTAGCCACCTGGATCTTACAGATTGACTTTCAGACAGCATTCCGACTGCCAGGATAACTTTCCATCCAAGCTGCAATGCTTACAGTGGTGAGGAGTAAGGGAACACCCACCCAGCCAGTCAGATCAGTGGAATCAACCCTCAGTCAATAGGGTGATAGTTGTCGCACATCCCAGCTCCTTTCTGAAGGGAAACAGAGGAGCAGTGGATCTGGGGAAGAGAAGGCTGGGGGTGGGGTGGGTCAGGAGGAGTGGAGGGAGGCAAGGCTGCAGGCAGGATGTATTGCATGAGAATAAATAAAAAGAAAAAGGGGAAAAGAAAATAAAAGTGAACTTTTAGAACAGTTCATGGTATGTATCATTTAAAGATGGCATCTCTGGACATTAGAGGCCCACCTCTCTGGGTACCAGGGGGTTAGTACAGTTGATAATTGTTTGTTTGGTGGGTTTTGTTTTGTTTTTGAACTACTTTTATAAAGTTTGTTTTCTATGCTTTGTGTCCTGGATTCTACTTTGTTAGCTTAGTGGCCAGGTAATACTTTGGCCTTTGTGGGGTCATCACATGTATGTAAATGTGTTAGTGTACACACTCAGTAACTATTCTGGTACCCAACCATGGCCTTCACTTCTTGTTTGATCAGAGTCTCAAAATCACCTTAAACTGAGAGTTGACAGTCTCTAGGTCTTTCCTGAGCTTGAACACAGCCCTGGGTTCACACAACCAAAGCCTATCGTGAGTGTAGCCTATTGTTTACTCTGTAGTTGTCCATCAGCTCGTGAAGCTTGCTGATTGCCTCCTACTTTTCTAATAAACGCTTTTGAGAGAAATCTTTTACACTGGCTGATTCCCGTGTGAGTTTAAACAGATAGCCTTATGTGTGGATCTTACAGGAAAGAGCTAGACAAACACAAAAGACAACTGTCTGGCAATCAGGTTCTGATGGGACTCCATCCTCATTACACCTGTGAAGACTGCCAGTTTCCTGGTTTTAGCTGAGCATGTGTGCTTTTGTGTGTTAGGAATGTAGTAGAGATGGGCAGGCAAGATGGCAGTGGGTTATCTTAGACTGCAAAGCTTGCTGTTCCCATTGAGACTCAGTGAGTATGCTCCTGAAACAGGCTTCTTGAGTTGATATAAACCTTTTGCTAATTTCTAGGGTTTTGAAAAAAAATCATCCCGATAAATTTTGCTGATTTTGTCATTGTCATGGTGGAGGGAAAAATTACAGGCCTCAAAGTGTTATTTTCACTAATGTTATTTTAGCAGATTACTTTGGAATTCCACTTGGCATTACCTACTAAAATTTATTATGTGGGTAGCCTAGAAACTGGACATTCTTGTAATGCATAGTAAAAAAGGGAGCATGTTCAAGTGTTCATGCAGTATTCTTCAAAGAGCAAATGCTGGCAATAACAAAAACACTCAACAGAAGAATGAACTGAGTATTTTTGTCCTACAAAGGAATACTTCATTACTCTAAAAATGAGTGAGTTATAGATACATTTCATAGGCACACATCTTTATGGCATGATTTAAGTTGAAGAAAACTAGAGCAGAATACACAATGCTCTCTATTTTTTATAAATACAAAATGTTTTAAACTATAAAAATAAGTAAAGAGTAATTTTTAAAAATGCAGTAAATTGTTATACCTGGTTCAAAAAGCTAGGAATGAGGTGGCTGTGGGTACACATTAGTTTGATCAGCACACTGTTCAGATGGACAGATCATAGATAATTTTGTTATTTTACTGCCTTTTGAATTTAGAAGTACTTTTTGTCTTTTTAAAGAATTATTTATTTTTACTTTATGTGTATGAGTATTTTATCTATATATTTGTATTGCATTACATGCCTATCTGATTTTCCTCAGGGGTCCAAAGAGGGCATCAGATCTCCTGAAACTAGAGTAACAGGTGATTGTAAGATGCCAGCTTGGGGCTGGGAACCAAACCCAGACCCTCTTAAAGAGCAGTTGTTGGTCTTAACTACTAAGCCATTTCTCCAGCCCCATCTTGTCTTTTCATATGTGTCACATAATCCTAGCAATAAAAAAGAGGACTTGGAGCCGGGCAGTGGTGGCGGCACTCCTTTAAAACCCAGCACTCGGGAGGCAGAGGCAGGCAGATCTCTGCGAGTTTGAGGCCAGCCTGGTCTACAAAGTGAGTTCCAGGAAAGGCTGCAAAACTACACAGAGAAACCATGTCTCAGAAAAAAAAAAAAAAAGAGGACTGGGTGCTGTGGGATATCGCTCTGTTGTAAATAAAGTTCTGATTGGCCAGTGGCCAGGCAGGAAAGTATAGGCGGGACAAGAAAAGGAGAAGGCAGGGAACAGGAAGGCTGGGAGGAGACACTTCCAGCCACTGCCATGAGAAGCAACATGTAAAGATACTGGTAAGCCACAAGCCATGTGGCAAAGTATAGAACTAACAGAAATGGGCTAAATATAAGAGTAAGATCTAGACAATGGTAGGCCTGAGCTAATGGCGCAAGCAGTTTAAATAATATAAGTGTCTGTATGATTATTTTATATGTGGGTTGTGGGACCGCAGGGGCTTGGTGGAACCTGGAGAGAAGCTCTCCATCTAACAAATGGTGCCCAACGTGGGGCAAGAATTTCCACCTAAAACCTAAGAAAAAAGATTCTAAAACGGAGCTAAAAACAGCTTCCTAGTTGTCTCTCTCAAGTTAGCGGCAGCCTGCTGGTTTGACCTACTATGGCATGTTCCTGGCATGTGCTTCTGACTTACAAGTGTGGCGGGAATGAGGAGTCTACAAGCGGCACTTTACTCTGCTGCGCGTAGATTTAGCCTTTGCTAGTTAAAAAAAAAAAAAAAAAAAAAAAAAAGTTTCTGGGCTATGTGCTGCTTTGATAGAACTGCTTCTAATAGTTGAAGGTACACATGGCTCCAGACCCAGAGCTGGCGGTAAACTGTACCACCTCCATGTTGGGAAGCTGAGGTGGGCGAGCCAGCAGCCAACAGCGGTGTTTCAGTCTTACAAAGATGGATATTACACAGAGAATCTGGTTTATGTTGTCTTTGGGATTTTTAACTGCAGAAAAAGATTTGATCATAAAAGCTGTTGAGTTAAAACAAATATGTAAATTTTAAAGGTACCTTGACTTCAAAATTTGGATATAAGGATATGTTGCTTTGGAAAAGAGTCTCTGCCTTTTGTTTCCACAGAAAGCCAGAGGCTGTGGATTTGTTCCAGATTAAGATACATCAGGTTTGATTAGCCAAGACCACCTGAAAGGTCTCCGATGACACCATGGCCCAGATGATCCGAAATCCAGAATGGTTTCTAGGCAACTGGCTCAGAGGTTCACCCTAATGGACTACTCCATAATCCTAAAATTTTCTTTGTGTCCCCATAAGATACAGCGCCCCCATTCCAGCAGGAAGTAGTAAGAAAAAACTATGCCCACATTCCCAAAATTATCAAGCTGGCTTTGGAGATGGAATTGGCTCACTCCTTCTCTAAACCCAGACATATTGCTAAAAAAAAAGGTTAAGAGATTTTTATGTCCCAAATCAGAAGAGCCCTCTGGTGTGGGACAGAAAAAAACCACTATTTTATTTAAAACAGGTTGATTATAAATGCAATCTCTTTCTAAAGATAAAAAGGGGATATAATATAGATATGATAGGATGAAAGGGTAGATTAATGAACTTACTTCTAAAGAGCAACAACTCATTTAAAATGTTTTACATTGGCATAGATTTTAGTCTATTGATACAAACTTAAAGTTAATTTTGTTATACTGTGTATATATTTCTACTCTTGTTTAAGGGGTTATGTTTGTACAGCTCATTTAAAATTGTAATGGATAATTAAAAATAGATTAATAACTGGTCATTTATGATAATCATACTCATAGCCATGTTAGTTAAGTCTTCTAGGTATACACAGAGATATTTCAGATAGACAGGTAATCTTCAAACACTTCAAAGGTCTACAGAATATGGCATTTAAAATATTTTTAAAATTTAGACTTTCTGGATAGTGAGACATATCTGCTCCTGGCACCACTGTTTTACTTCAGAGAAGAGGATGGGCATTGAAGACATTTTATATGGAGCTTATCTTCACCTTGGCAAAAATAGCCATTTGGACAAGAAACTGTTCTTGCCTGGACTGCTCGATCAACTGGACATGCAGGACCCATAGAAAGGTGACCACTGACTGAACTTTGCTTGACAAAATGGTCCTTCAGGTTCCTGCTTCACAGAGGAAACTGCCAGACATTCTACAGGACACCGAGAGATGTGACCAAGAGACTCTAGCCCTGTGGGCTGAAGACAAATGCCCCAACTTTACAAAGGAACATTAGGTGACTATCCAGGCTGCCAGCTGTCTCTGTCTACTCTTGCAAGACTCCTGAAAAATGCTTACATCCTTCTCCTGGTTCTCAGGTAATATTATATCCTTCTGAGGTCTTTTATGAGGTTGAAGACTAGATAGTTATAAATTTCCTCAGTTATGATAAAAGATAAGTTAGATATAAAATCTTAGACTCACAAATATACGATAGATAGGATATCTTCTTTAATATTGTAACTGTAATTCTTGCTTGATAATTGTTTTGTTATATGTAATTGTACTATGTAAAAGTTAAAACCTTCTTTTAAAAAAAAAGAAAAGGGGTAAGTGCTGTGGATATCGCTCTGTGTAAATAAAGTTCTGATTGGCCAGTGGCCAGGCAGGAAGTATAGGCGGGACAAGGAAGAGGAGAAGGCAGGGAACAGGAAGGCTGGGAGGAGACATTTCCAGCCGCTGCCATGAGAAGCAACATGTAAAGATACCGGTAAGCCACAAGCCATGTGGCAAAGTATAGACTAACAGAAATGGGCTAAATATAAGAGTAAGATCTAGACAATGGTAGGCCTGAGCTAATGGCCAAGCAGTTTAAATAATATAAGTGTCTGTATGATTATTTTATATGTGGGTTGTGGGACCGCAGGGGCTTGGTGGAACCTGGAGAGAAGCTCTCCATCTACACTTGGGCATCGACCTGTGCTACACAAAGGCTCTAATGCAACAGTTAGAAGAAAACAGAAGTTTGTGAAGTTTATAGACTTTACTAACTGTGCACAGGATCTAAAATGATTGGCTGAAATCTTTAAGGCAGTATTCTCCCAAGGATGTTTGCTTCAAGAGGGCTCAATGAACATGTTAGGCACACTCCAAGCAAACCAACCTCAGTAGTTACTCAAAGAAAGTTATCATAGCAACATAACATTGCAGTATGCACTTAAACATGAGAGAAATCATCTGCTACATGATCAGATATTTTGTCTTTTTATGATCATTTCTGAATAAATTTTGCAGGCTGTTCAAGCATGTGTAGCATTTTCAAGGTATCAGCAAAGTAAACTGAACATGAATTCTTAAGAGATGCTTACTGGGTATTTATTTAATGAGGTGAACAAATATTAACTGTGAGAGATATTTCTATATTCTAAGTATACTTCCTATGATGCCCTATAGAAATTCACTTTGAAGTAATTATTCTTCTGATACACCAAAAAATTCCAACATTTTCAGAGTGTTTGTCCATTGGTACCAGAAACCTATTTGAGGATCTGTAGATTTGAGGAATTATACATATATATGGGTGTTATTATAAACCCAGAAAGCTTTGAAATGTCTCATAATTTCCATTCTACTCCACTGATTATTTCCATTCTGTACTAAAAATATACCAATTTACGGCTATAGTTTGCTGCACATGTTCTATTTAAATGTCAGTTTTGAGCCTTTCCCCTTTGCTGGATTCATTTTTGTAGTTCTTCTGGTTCATTATTTTTTCCAGGCAAAAAAGGACAGAACCTCTCAGAAGTGAGGAAGACAAACAAGGTCAAAGGAAGCTTGAAGGTCGACCCCGGTTACTTGATCTTTGTTGTTTTTCTTCTTGAGTGTTTTCTAATCAGCTTTCTATCCTTTGCAGCCCCCAGGCCTCCCTCCAGCTCATCTCAGTTCCTGACATACGCAGCCCCACTACCCTTAAAGAAAACTCTTAACTCTTTTTATATTTTCTAAGATAAATTAGCACTAACATAAAAGTAATATTTATACTACATCAGTGGTATTTCATTAAAGTTTAGACTTTCTAAGAAAATGGGTAAAATGTGTGAGAACTGAATACAGATGACAGAAAATGACCAAAAAATGGTGAGGTTTTTAAATCTTTTTTTTCTTTTCCTTTTGGTATTTATTACCATGGTATTGCTTACCAATGTCCTAAATTAAGCCTCCCCATTTCCTTCTTGGATCAGAATGAGGTGAACCCATAAGCCATAAGCAACAATACTCTTAGCCAGCAGGCTGGACAATTACAGCTGTGACAGGTGAAATGAAGTGACCTTCTGGTTGACTAGAGGTTCACAAATGTGGCTCTAGCTTAGTTGTTTTTTGTTTTTGTTTTTTTTAATTCTCACTATGCCAACAAATCATTTTTGGTTTCTGCATTTCCAGTGTGATCTCCCAGTCCCCAAATCAGTACCCATCAGGGGTTCATTTGTGGCTGTCATCATGGAATCAGTTCCTATTATGGTCCTGTCTAGCTTGGATTTTCTTTCTTTCTGTTTTTCTTGACAATCAGAAGGATAATTTCAGAATATGAAATGTTCATCAAAGCAAGGTAAAGAGACTTGGAATGCTTACTTATTTTATATGCTGAAGGTACATAATTGAGACTCAAATCTGCTTTTCTCATCTGCAAACAGCTCAGCGTCAGTGTCAACACTGTGGACAACTTCCAACCTCTTCAGACCTGCTTGATGGTAGGTCAGGAAACCAGCTCAGAGTAGTTACATCATGTTCCCAGTGCCTTTTCTTTACCTTCTTTACTTTTTCTAAAACCACGCCTGCTGACTGTTTAGCAAAGAGGAGAAAAAGCATCTGTGGGAATCCTTGTTCTTAACATCAATAGCCCTTGTTAGCACAGCTGGCGGTCAGTGTGTGCTTAGCACACTGTTGACACGTTACTGTAATTGCCCATTTGAAATGACTACCTGCTAAAAATGGAAGTAAATTTTTGTTTCATTTTCTTCATTCATAAATTTGTGAATTTTGCACAGCCCAAGTAAGGAGAGTTGTAATTTTCTTGACTTGTTTGCATTCTAATTAAGAAGGCTTCTAAATTATCAATTAATTTTACTAAACCTAAAAGCAATTAGGAATTGTGAATGCTAACATAAAAATTCCCTTTGACATCAAGTGTGAGTATGGAAACAACACAACATTAAAAATAGAATATGTAGCCAGGGTATTATTGCTTGCCACTTGAATCCTTTTGAAAACAAGATCCTCAAATATTTTTTAAATACGTCCACTTATCATAATACATAATGCCACTCAAATAAGAGTAATTATCCTGAAGAAATTACGGGGGACAGCAAAGCCTGTCTAGAAAGCTGAATCCCTCTGACCTTTTCATTTATCTTTTGCAAAGATAAAGCCTGAAAATTAACCACTACATTCATTAATAGCCCCATTAATCCCCCAGATGAGCAGTTATGTCCTGAGGCTAAGTCTGGTCAATTGCACACAGGCATTTCTTTAAAAATAACAAAACCCTATATATAACCTACCGCATCCAAAGCTTATTTCTATAAATTCTGACTGCTGGGAAAGATGACACCACAGTTTCCAGTGCCACCCTATATTTTAAATCACAAGACTCAGGTATAATTTGAATAAAAATTCATTTAACATTAAGAAAACCAATTCTATTTAGATTTTATCTTAGATTTACAAAACTCACAGTGCATATGTTACTGGTCATAACACATTTCCCTCAAGCCTCACAATTGCTAAAAATACTAGATCAATCACCATTTCAGATCACATTATGAAGTGTGTGAACTAGTGCATTAAAAAACTGTGTTAGCACCTACATAGTTTATTAGGGTAGCTACATTCAAGACACACATGGTATACCTTTAAATAGCACTGTTAAAATACCAAATAAAATGTCAATGTCTGTCAGGTCTCTGGCTTTTATAAATTGTTTAGACTGGACAAGTTGGGGTTTGGACATTGTTCTTTTCATATGGTGTAGAAAAGAAGAGACCATAAAAAGAAAAGAACAATAAAGTATAGCTCATTTTTGAAGTTCTTTCATGGAAAAACATACTCTGGTTCATTACCCTCCCAATCAACAATTTCCTCCCAGTCCTTCGGTCTGTGTTGACTCTCTCCCCCTCCTCCCTCTGGGTGGTATTCTGAGCTTACACATACTACTCAGTAACAGCAGTTTTTAAGTCACTTCAAAAGAGAATGTTGGGACAGCATTACAGATTTTACACACACACACACACACACACACACACACACACACACACGCATGCAAAGCACATGGTATTTTTAACATGGACCAAGGTTTTGCTCACCGTGCTAGGGTCTTACAAATATACCAGTATGCTCTGACTACAGAACATGCTGGAGAGGAGGAAGACCCTTCAGGCAGGACCGTAACTACCTACTTACACAGGAGTTCTGCTCATACCTCAGTGGCCATCTCCTTGCCCTCCTCCCTCCATCTCTTCCCTTTATTAACACACTACACCCCCCAAACAACAACATCCCTGTTTCAGCTTCTTCTCTGGATTTCCCACACTTAATGCAACCCAGACCTCACCTTCAGCTCTCCCGAGGCCACTTTGGAAGCCAGTTCAATGACACAGCCAACAGCCATGCGTGCAGCACCGGACGAGTGCAGCTCATTCCAAATGGTGTCACTGTCCACCTGAGCAAACAGTCAGCAGGGTCCAAAGAAGGAGAGAAAAGGAAAAGAGAAGAGAAGGGTGAGAAGTGGGTGGGAGTTGGGGAGGGGAAAAGAAAGAGAAAACAAATCTCCGAGGAATGGCTGGCAGGCTAACACCTATGTACAATAACATTAGTCTTCAGTCCTGGCCAGCTGAAAAGGCCTTCTTGACATGGCTTTGCAATAGACTTTTCTCTGCACTGAATTCTCCAATGGAAACACATTCCTTCCATGCCTCACTGCCATTCTCTGTTTAGATTTCTCATTACAAACAGCATTACATAGGCCTGATCTGGCTTAGGTACAGGCCTGCTAAAATCCAGGCACCAGCAGTAGGTAGAGCGAAAACCAAAAGCACTTAGTTAGACATAAAAATCGGATTTGCAAGTGCTGGAGGGAGAAAATACCAATCTGACTGCAGGTTTATCCGGGGCCAAAGACAAGGTTTAGGCAGGTACCAGTAAGAAGCAGTAACCACGGGCTCAGCCCAAAGAATGGAAGGGACTTGTGGACCTCACACTTAGAAGTTAGAGAGATTTGGTTTACAAAGGAGAGACTTCATTCTTTTAGTACAGGTGCCCTTTTGAGACTGGTTCCAGTGCACGCTGGTTCTGCACTAGAGCAGCATCATGGAGGCATGGCCTAGCATTTGTTCAGAAAATGCCCTTGGTCCTTTTCCACACATCAATAAGAATAGATATATTAAGAATATTAAATGTGCAGTAGTAGTGGTTTTAATTATAATGTGTGTTACATATATTATGTATAAACTATTTCAAAATGTTGAAATGTCAGAATGACTTGACAAGCGGCTTTGATCTCAGATCTCAGAGTGTGTAAATCATATGAAGTGTTAAGAAATGAGATTAAATGTTTGTGAATGTAAATATCAAGTCTTTGCAGATTGGCCAAAGAGAGGATTTCCTGGGCAAAACAAGCTTTTGTTTTTTAAAAAAAATGAGAATAAATCTAAGGTCCAGTCATATAAGAAAGTGAAATAAATAAAAACAAGGCATAGTCACAAAATACTAGTTGGTTTCCTGAGTAATGTCGTATCTGTTCTTTTGTCACATAGCCATTATTGACTTAAATCATAGAAAATTGTCAACAATAGAACCAATAACATAATCATATTGTTCTCAAGAAGTATTGGGCACAGGTGTTCAATAGATACTAGAGGTTCTTCAACCTATCCAAACAACTGTGACCCCCAAGTTGTCAATGAGGAATTAAAAAAAAAAAACTATATAACCATGCAGATAAACATAAATATACACACAGAAATTAAGGTCATCTAAACAGGATGACTGTGAAGAGAGAAGCTTTTAAAGCCAGTCTGTTAGAGAGAGATCATAACCTTATTATTAAATCTGAGTTACACTGAGCCACTAATTAAATTCTGTGACCTGATTTGCTTATCTATGAAACTATCTTAAGTATCATCAGATAGCTCAGAGGTTAACAGCACATACTGTTCTTCCAGAGGATCTGAGTTTGGTTCCCGGTAACCACATGGCACATATTCACACAAACAAACCCACAAAGGCATAGGAAAAAATAAATCTAGAGTACCATCTGCATATGACTGCTCCAAGGCTGACTAAGGAGGTGATAAACAAAGGGTGGTTGCTTTTATTTCAGCCACTGTTATACCTGCACACCAGGCACAACTGAGCACTGGGGAGCACTTCATGAACCAATGTTCACTGTGTGTCATATAGTTTAGAATCAGTGTTTACATCACCACACACCTACTGCTGTCATAGCTAAGTCTAGATTAATGAGCATTTGAACTGAGAGGTTAAATAAAGGCATATCACTGAATCCAAAAGGGCCAATCTAGACTGAATTACCACATAGCTTCTAAGCACCTTGTTTGTTAAATTTGGAAGAGTCAAGCAGTATATATATATATATATATATATATATATATATATATATATATATATATATTCCATGGCACTTGGAAATTTCCTTCTAAAAATGTTAAATACTCCATCAGGTTAGAAATATTAGCTGTTTCTGGGTGGTGGTGGCAGCTCACACATTTAATCCAGTCCTCAGCAGGTAGAGGCAGATCTCTGTGAGTTTGAGGCCAGCCTGGTCTACAGAGTGATTTCCAGGACAGCTAGAGCTATACAGAGAAACCCTGTCTTGAAAAATAAAAACAAACAAAAAAAGGAAAGAATTATTATCTGTTCCTTCAAATGGGTATAATGTTGGATTAGTCACAAGACTTCAGGTTACCACATATATTTTGATGTGAAATCTACCTACCTGTTCAAAATACTTGAAAGTATTTTGTATTGACAAATACTCTGTGTCTATACAATTAGTGTTGGTGCCTAAAATAGTAGGGGTGACAGCTTGATTTCAATTTAGCAAACATCAGTCTTGTACCTAATATGAGTTGTAATTTGGGGATGTTTTTTTAGTAAAGATAGGGTTATTGTTCTCAAAGCATGGTCAATGGATTCTTGAGACTTTGTGACTTATATCCAAAGTTTTGCTTATCTCAAATACATCCTCTTTTAGGGATCTATGATATTTGTCACTCATTCATTTATTTATACTAAAATATATAGGACATTTATGTAAGAGCTACTTGAACATCTGTTTTATGTATAGTTTACAATTAAGTGGTAAAAAATGAACAAGTTTTGCAGATAGAATCTGATGACTGACTTGTAGATTTATGATTAGGTAGGTTTCTTTTGCTGTAAAATCACATCACAGGCTGGGGAACTTACACAATTCATACTGTTTTACATTTGCCAGTTAGTTTTTGCCTTGCAGCTGGCTTTCTGGGATGTTCTCACACAGCTGTCCCTTGTATTCAGGTTCCAATGCTTAGAAGGCCACTTGTCTTATCAGGTGAGGAACCCATTTTTCTAATTTCATTTACTGTTAATTATTTTCTAAGTGCTTATTCACTACTATTATGGGTTTTGGATTCACCATATTAATTTTGAAGGAATTTTAGGGAAGCTCTATCCCAAAAGTTTGTTCATAAGTCAATTTACAAACACACTCCCATGACATCATGGTTCCAAATGATGTTTCAGGGTCAAATTAGATATAAAACATATCTCATATGTATTTCCACATCTTACAAGATCTCCCACAGAATAATTAGATACTCTTGGGACCACATTAGCTAATTAGCAAGATCTTGATGGCGTTAGTAACACATGCAAGACAAATCCTTAAAAGCAGAACATCTGAACTTTAAAAAGTTATTGTTTTTCTTTCCATGCATATGAACTTCTTTATTCATCCACCAACTCACATATTGATGAGTACGTGTTTGTGCATACATGTGTGTGGTATGTGTGAGTGTGCATGTATTAGGGGTAGTAGTACAGGAGCCAAAAGGGAGATAAGGCTTAATAGGGAGAAAATGCAAAGACACAGACATTCAGAAAAGAATCAGCACCATGTGCATATGCATTAAAAAATTTTATGTCAAAGGAAGTTTTTTTCTAATTCTTCTATACCTGAAAATTTTGCTTGTTTGTCCCATATCATCTATGTGAACAGGTTTTGTTCCCTGCTTCCCGAGATGATAGCTCAAACAATGGACTCTTTCCACCTGTGACTGCCTGACACCTAGCTTGCTGCTTATATGGTGCATAGGGAATTATGGGAGGAAGAAGATCTTAAACACTGTCTCTTCTGGTCCTGGGAGATTAGACACAGGCAGACACAGGGTACAATGGAGGCATCGAAGCAGGGAGCAGCCTGGGAACAAATGAGGCAGAAATGACCAGGGAAGTTAACGAAGTAGTTAAAGAGTAAAGACTCAGTGTTCACATTCGGCACTTATGGTGAGTCTATACTGAACTTCAGGTACCACTTGAGGAGCCTATAGAGTAAGGTCAAAAGTCAACCAAGGGTCACATTCGTGTGTCTCCTGTAGAGTGGGAGTGGGAGCACAAAATGCCCAGGATCAACTAAGGATATACTGCAAGAGAGTCTACAGAATCAACTAACTACAACTTATTCCACATGGAGTCCATGACAAGCAGCTCAGGAGACCCTAATATGGGCTGAGCTGAGGTTGCTGAGCCCCAGTGGCCAAAATTCCAGGTTATAGAGAAGTCAGAAATCAGGTGTCAGTCCCCAGGTGGCACAGTTACACAGTCAGGAGACAGGGAACAATCAGGTTACATAAGGAACCAGATTGCCATGGAAACCTGAATGTTCAGAGAACAGCATGAGGATTCAAGGACCCCTCCAGTCCTCCATCCTTTCTCAGGCACCCCATTGTCACCTCTGGAGAAAAATCCAAGAGACTGAGCTATTGCTTGAATAGGCTTAAACCAATCATACATGGGTCTTTAAAAGACAGAATTTTTATCTGAAAGGAAGAGTTAAAAGCAGAAGAGACTGATGTGTTATTAATTGGGAAGATCAGTGTAACTGGGAGAAAAAGGGGAAACGTCTCTTGGCACTATTGAGGGAACATAGGGTCTTCTGTTTCCTTTTCATTTTTATTATTTTGAGGTACAGTCTTGCTAAAGGTGTTATGATGATGTGGCAATCATGAATCACCTGTTTCAGCCTCCCAAGTACTGGGTTTAGAGGTGTTACCACAATGCCTAGCTTTAGCTGTGTAGTCTTATTATTACCACTGTTAATTTTGAATCATTGTGTATTGAATCCCCACGCTCAGCAAGTGCTCTACCAATGAGCTACATCCTCAACTTTTATCTCATTTTCAAGGCCAGAAAACTACTTGGCTAGATGCCAGGAGAAAATATTTGTCCTAGGTTCTGAACAAAGTCTCTAAAGGCTATTCCATTATAGTGTTCTATTATTATTCTATATACTATATTATTGTTATTGTTGCTGTTGTTATTATTATTATATTATACTATGTCTATTATAGATATATCCTAATGTATCTATATATTATTAAAGACAAGGGAATATAACTATATATTACAGCAAACAGAACAATACCTGAATTAACATCCACCTAATTCCCCTGTAGTATTTACCAAGATTTCTTTTGTAGGTCATTTTAATAAACAATGCTTTCACCATTGATGTATTTCCTTGAGTCAGCTCACTCTGTAGACCAGGCTGAGACCCATCGGCCTGCCTCAGCCTCCCATGTGCTGGGACTAAAGGCATGCACTGTGGCCCAGCAGCTCATCCTTTGTCTCATTGCTCTTCATAGTATTTATCTCAGCAACAGGAAAGAAACAAAGAGACTTGCTGAGAAAGGATAGTATTATACTTTGGGGTGAGGGTCCTTTGACTTTAGCATGGATACAATGACAATATCCATCCTGGAGATACATCTGCTTAGTAATACAGAGAGTAAGAAGGATGTAAGGCAAACTATGGCTTAGCAGGCCACAAGAATGTCCCTTGTGTCCAGGTGGTGGTGGTGCACACCTTTAATCCCAGCACTTGGGAGTCAGAGGCAGGTGGATCTCCGTGAGTTCAAGGCCAGCCTGGTCTTACAAAGTGAGTTCCAGGAAAGGCACAAAGCTACACACTTGTGTTATAGTAAAATAAATACTTAAGTAAAAACTAAAACAGGCAAAACACTTACTCCTTATGAAACGTGAGGATGAAGTAGAAAGCGCTGAGATCAGTTTTTAAGCGTGTACCCTGAATGGAAGGAGAGGTCATTTTCTCTACTTCTCCATGGGCCTCAAGCTAAAAGTTCCCAGAAGGTCAAGAAACAGAGTCTTACTCACTCATTACAGCATCAGTGAGAGGGTGAAGGGAAAGGCAGGAGTGTGGGATGGAGGGAAAATCCTGCATGCAACCTGGATGCATGCTTCATGTCTGCCAGTACCTGGGGCTCTTAAATAAGTAGGAGAGAGCTGTCTCTAAGAGATTCTAGTAGAAGATAAAGTAAAAGCCAGTAAAGGACTAAACTGCTTTAAGAAACAGCCCCAAGCCAGGCATGGTGGCCCTCACCTCTAATCTCTACACTGGAGAAGAGTAGACAGAAGGATGGTGTGAGCTCAAGGCTGCCAAGCCATAGGCTGAAACTCAGCCTCCAGATGGATTGGTGGGGGAGCTCAGGAGTTAAGAGCACTGACAGCTCTTCCAGTGGACCTGGGTACAATTCCCAATACCCATGTGGCAGCTCACATATGTCTGTAACTCCAGTTCCAGGGAAATCCATGCACCAGAGTACCAGGAATGCACGTGATGCATAGACATATATGAAAGCAAAATATCCATAAAATAACCATATATGTTATACATTATATATTATACATATAACAAAAATAAGCTAATATATCTCAAAATATAATACATACATACATACGTGTATGCAAACATACATGCACAGATAAACAAACAAACCCAGCCACTCCCTAATACTATCCATATCTGGAGGAATAACATGTCCCAATCTTTGTCTGACAGTTAAGGAAATGTAGGATTAGAGGCTTCAGGACTGCACTAAACTTCCCTAAGGAGCCTGGAGAGTTGACGTATATCTCATTCACTCATAACACATAAGAACACAACCCAGCAAATACATAATAGAAAACCAGTATGGATTGTTTATATTTTTAGCAGTACTTTTACATTCCCCTCCTCTGAAGTTCTTTGGTTTCAACTATTTGAAAGTACAGATGTCACTAATCATGTTGGTGCTTTTCAGCTAACAGGTAATGAGAACTTATTATGATCTTTGAAGTGTATAAAGCTTCTACCTATTTTAACTTATAAGTGTTCTGGCTATCACTGATGTAACTACTATTATTAAGCAGATCCAGCTGGGCTATGGCAGTGCATACCTTTAATCCCAGCACTCAGGAGGCAGAGGCAGGAAGATCTCTGAGTTTGAGGCCAGCCTGGCCTACAGAGCAAGTTCCAGGACAACCAAGGGTAAACAGAGGAACCCTGTCTTAAAAAGAAGAAGGGGAGGAGGAAGAAGAGAAAGAAGGAGGAAGAGAAGAAGGAGAGGAAGGAGGAGGAGGAGAAGGAGGAGGAAGAGGAGGAAGAGGAGGAGGAGGAGGAGGAGAAAAACTTAAAAGCCGTACCATCAACTACATAGAGGTGATTCCATTACTGAATAGGGGAGAAGCAGTGAGGAGTCAGGATAGTGCAGTGCTTAACAATATTGATTATTATAACAGTAAACCCCAAATCCAAAAGTAAAACAGCATGATTTATTACAAACAGATTCCAATCATATTTGAAGAATCTAAGGAGTTCCCTAATTAAATATATCCTCTAATACCCATATGAGTATGTTATCTTTAAAATAATTTAACTTCATCCTGTTTAGATTACTAAAATATTTTAAAAAAATCAAATGCTTTTGGCAAGTTGAACCTGGCATATTTTGATGTTTCCTATGTTGTTTATTTATTTACTTATTTATTTATGTTTGTCAACATTCTATAGCTATGATTCTCAGTACAGGTGATTTTACTTCTCCAGGCCATCTGTTGAGCTCTTGAGGCATATTTTTATTGTCATGACTAAGGGACAGACCTGCTTGTGGATTCTGATGGGAAGAAGATAGGAAGAATGTGAAACATCCAACAGCTACAAGACAATCCAGATAAAATTTAATTTAACTACACAAAGCTCATAAAAGATTAGGAGATTGTTACTTATAAAGATTTCTAACTGGATACACATATGAAAGAGATCTTAATGGAATAATCAGAGAGCAGGGGAGACAAAGCCCCAACTGGACATCTCTCACCACCAAAGAAAACCTCCGGTGCCAGGAATGGGCTACATTTAACAGAACTGTTGGCAAATGGGCCTCATGAAAACCCAGTCAACACAGCTATTGCCAGGGCTATCAGTTGCTCTTCACAAACTAGTGGTAAGTCAGGCTCTATTGCTGAAGGAAACACCTATACCACTCGCTGAACACAGAGAAGTCAGCTTGTTCCTATCTAGAGCCTTCACCCCTCCTGACTAGTGTTTATGGTGCTGGAAGGTACTTTGTATGCTATCAGAGGAAAAAGTAAACACCAACTCAGCTACAAACCCTTTCATCCACAAGAGTGGCCTGCCTGAAAGATAAGTTGGTACAGTAGTGACACAAGGTTTGTGTGAGTAACCAAATATTGGATTTGACTTAAGGCCCACTCCATGAGATGGGAACCAAACCAAACTCTTTGGGTAACCAAGAGCCCAAGTCTAGATAGGCCAGGAACCAAGCCAAAAACCAAGCACTACTGTTCCTCTAAAGAAATGTAGCAACAAAATGACTCCTAAGAACATTCTTCAGTACTCACTGGTCAGTGCCTTGCCCAGCCATCATCACAGAAGCTTCCTTCTGTAGAACACGAGAATAAACACAGAGCCCCACAGTCAGACATTATGCAGAGAGTGAAAGACCTTGGAACACTCAGCCCCAAAAGGAATGCCTCCATCCCTCCCCTCAGGGCTCAGGAAACTTTAAGGAAGAGGAGGTTAAAGGAGTGTAACAAGCAAAGGGGATGGAGGACACCAGGAAATCAAGGCTTTCAAGACACCACAGGGCTGGAGCAGACATGAACTCACAGAGATTGTGGATATTACACAGGGCCTGCATGGGTGTACAACCAGATGGGGTGTGCACTAGATGGCGTGTGCACCAGATGGGGTGTGCACCAGATGGGGCCCTAGAGCTGAAAGCACAAGTGGACACACACCCCAGCCTCAACCCCTATCCCAGCAGCCATTTCCAATTGACAACTGCTTGAAAAGGAAAATATAGTTTTCTACAGTGTCCCTGGGTACAATGTGAGGTCAGCCCCACGCCCAGCAGTAGATGACCAACACAAAAGGAAATCTATGGTAGTTTTGGAGATGAGACCATTACCCCTTTAAAACACCAACACTGAGTTGCCCAAAGACTGACCCCTAAGCTCAATACAGCTAGTCTAGCACCTGAAAGTTGTGGTAATAAGAAACATAGATTCAAACATCTACTTAAAGTAGAGACAAGAGTTCCATGCCAAGAAACACTACTAATAACGTAGCTCCAGGATGCCTAAGAATAATAACAAATGCAGACATGAATAACCAAAGCAATATTTTTCCCCCAAAATCAGTACTCAAATAGCAGTGTTTTCTGAGAAAAGCTACTTCAATGGTATACAAAAACAACAATTTCAAAATAACAACATACGTGATCAAGAACTTAAAGAAGTAAAATGAATATGCTAGAATGAAAACTGTGAATATAAAATAGTTGAATGAAATACTAAAAACAATTCAAAACATGAAAATAGAATTTATACAAAGACAAAATATTTTTAAAAAGTCAAAATGAAATAATACTTCAAGTGAAAAATTCAAGAATTTGATCAAATTCGTAGAAAAAGCCTTAAAAATAGACTGAATAAAGTGGAAAAGAGAGTATCATGTTATGAAGACAAACTAGAAGAGCTGGATCAATCAAAGAAAATGTCAAATTCATCCCTCCCAAAATACCCAAGGGAATATGCAGGAACTCTAGGATGCTATAAAAAGACAAAACCCAAAACAATAGGTGTAGGAAGAGAAGAGGCGAGGAGGAGGAAGAGGAGGAGGAGGAAGAGGGGGAGGAGGAAGAGAAGGAGGAAAAGGAGCAGGAGGGGGAGCATTTGAAGGCAAAAAAAAAAACTTTACAAATTTACAAAAAAAAAATCATAGAAAAAACTTGCTCAAACTAAGAAAAGAAATACCAAGTGTCAGGCTGTATGCAGAACACCAAAAGACAAGACTGGAAAAGGAACTTCTTAAGTTGTAAAACAGTCAGAACACTAAATACATGGAACAAAGGTAGCACAGTGAAAGCTGTGAAAACAAAGAACAAGTCACATGAAATGGAAACCCGACATAATAACGGAAGGTTTTCAGTGGAGGTTATGAAAGTCACAAGGCATTGACCAATGCACTACAAGATACAAAAGACTATCGATGACCGGCCCGACTACTGCACCAGGAAAACTGCAAGTCACAACTGGAAGGGAAAGAAACAATTTCCATGTCATGAATATATGAAAAGAATTTATGATCACTATGCTAGCCCTACAGAGGAAACTGAAATACTTAAGTCTGAAAAAAAATAAACATACCCAAGAAGGCACAAGAAAGAAAGAAAGAATTTCATAATATTGGTTCAAAAAAATCTATAACAGAACACTACAGAGCAATAAAATAAAGAACAATATACATTGTTCAATAATAAATCTTAGTATTAACGGTCTCAGTTCCCCAATAAAGAGACACAGACTAATGAACCAGATTGCAAGACAGGATCCATCTCTTTACCACCTCAATGAAACATGACCATTGGTAGGTACACAGCTTTATTGTGAAAGAATGGAAAGGAGTATTCCAACCAAATGGAAATGATTCAGAAATCTCTCTGGAACTCACACTCTGACACCAATGAGCACAGAAGAGAGACATGTTCACTGGTGGACAGGTAGCTCCTGAAAAATGTTGGTCTCAAGTCCAGTTTGCATTATCCTTTTATATTCCAAAAGCACAAGGTGGAGAGAGCAAACAAGCATGTGAAAATCCCCAGGAGCATATGTTGTGATTAGTGTAGGGGCTTTTGCTCTTCAAAGACATATACTGCAGTTGAGAGGTCAGGTTAGAACCTATTGTATTTCTACTGGTTTCCCAGGTCATTATGTTCCTAAAATAATGCTTGGCAATAAGTAGTACAAGCATTGCTTTAAATAAATTACTAAATGAATCACTAAGTCAGTATTTCAAAATTGTGTATGTGTGTGTTTTACCTTATAACTAAGAAACAAGCAGACATAGCTACTTTAATGTCTGACAAAATAGACTTTAAATAAAACTGACCAGAAGAGTTAAGATACTTAATGGTCATTAAAGGAAAAAGCCAAGAAGGTATCACAATCACAAATATATATGCACTGAAGCAGGAGAACCCAGTCTCATAAAAGAAGCACCATTACCTTTAAAAACACAGCCAAAGCCTATCCCAGCAAGAGTGCGAGGTTTCAATACCAATGTCACATCAATAAATATGTCATCTGGGAATAGAACTAAGTAGAGAAACTCTGGAGTTAAATAACATCATAAATCAAGTAGATTTAGCAGGTATCTATAGAACATTCCACCCTAAAACTGAAAAATATACATACTTGTCAGCAATCCAGAGAATTTTCTCCAAAATAAGTTGCATATTAGAACACAAAGCAATTCTCAATATAAAAACAGTCTGGAATCATGTCTTGCATGATTCCTATCTAACGAGCATGGAGTAGAGGTGCATCAGCAGCAGTGGAGATGACAGAAAGTCCATAGACTCGTCAAAGCTGAACAACACTCTACTAAATCAAAACTGGTGAAGAAAAACCAGGAGGGAAACTTTAAAATTCATAGGATTGAACTAAAATGAAAACACAACATGTCAAAATCTATAGGACACCGTGAAGAAAGTCCTAAGAGGAAAGTATGTAGCACTATGTGCCAACATAAAATATTGTAACATATCTCAATTTAACAACTTAATGATACACATGAAGGCCTTAGAATAACAAGAAAAACCAACAACCCTGAAGCACATGGGAAGAAATAATTAAAATCAGGGCCAAAATTAGTAAAACAGCAATGAAAATTACAAAGAGTTGATAAAATGAAGACTTAGTTATTTGAAAGTATCAACAAGATTGGACAAATCTTTAGTTTTGAGGATTCAAATGAATAAAATTGGAGATAAAAAGTCAGAAATTACAATGGACACTGGAGAAACTCAGAGAGTCAAAGGACATACCTTAAAAAATAAATACCCTATAATCCATCAGACCGGAAAATCTAAAAGAAACTGATTAATTTTTAGATATATACACCATGCTAATGTTAAATCCAGATGAAGAAAATAATTGGAGTAGACTCATGACATCTAGTTAGATAGAAATAGTAATTAATTTTAAAGAGCCTAGGGCCAGATGAATTTAGTACAGAATTCTACCAGACCTTTAAAGAAGACCATCAACAGTTCTCAAATTATTCTACAAGACAGAATGGAAGGAGCATTTCCAAGTTCCATATGACCCTAATATGAAAAGCAAGCAAAATCAACCCCAATGAAAAATAAAGAAAGTAAGCAGTAGGTCAATATTTTTGATGAACATAGACACAAAAATATTTAGTAGTATACTTATAAGCTAAATTCGAGAACACATCAAAAAGATTATCTATTGTGATCAAGTCAACTTGATCCTGGAGGTGCACAGATGGTTCAACATATACAAATCCGTAAACACAAATCACCACATAAATAGACTAAAGGACAGAAACCACATAATCATTTCATTAGATGTAGAAAAGGCCTTTGACAAAAATCCAACATGCATTCATGCATGGTAGAAGTCTTGGAGAGACTAGGAATGCAGGGAACGCATCTCAACATAAAAAAGGCAATATTCAGGAAGTATATAGGCAACATCATCTTAAATGAATAAAAATTGAGAGCATTTCTGCTAAAATCATGACCAAAACCAGGATGTCCATGCTCCTTCTCATGTTCAACCTGAAGTTTTAACTAAAGTGGTAAGACAAGTAAAGGAAATAAAGTGGATGCAAATCAGAAACTACTTTTATTTCCTGATGATATGATTCTATTCATAAAAGGACCAGAAGACTCTGCCAGAAAATTCCTACACCTGATAAATATATTCAGCAAAGTAACGTGATAAAAAATTAACATACAAAAAGTGATGGTCTCTTTATATATAAATGGCAACATACCTAAAAAGAAACAAAACCATTTAAAAACATCTCAAAATATTTTAGAATAACTGCAACAAAGGAAATAAAATATTTGTACAATGAACACTTTTTAAACACTAAAAAAAAAAAAAGAAATTGAAGAGGATACCACAAGACGAAAAGAACTCACATGCTCATGGATTGGTAAGATTAATTTTATGAAAATGGCCACCCTATCAAAAACAATCTAGATTCAATGCAATCCCCATCACAATTCCAATACAATCCATTGTAGAAATTAATTTTAAAAATCTTAAATTTCACATGGAAATACAAAAGACTCAGGATGGCCAAACAATCTCAAAAACAACCATAAAAACTACAACAAAACTACTGATGGTGTCACCATCCCGGATGTCAAGCTATACTTTGGAGCGATAGCAATACAAACAGCACAGCACCAACATTAAAATAGACTCAGTAATTGGTGGAATGGAATTGATGATGCATATATGAATCTACACCCTACCCAAAGAGTCCAACAACACACACAGGTGAGGAGAATATTTTCATCAGATGCTACTGACCAAACTAGAGAACATCATTTAGAAGACTGAAGTCTGATCTTTATCTCTAGTCCTGCACAATCTCAACTCCAGTGGATCAAGGAGTGGATATCTGAGCCTATGTTTAAAATCATCTGCAAAGGAAAGTACTTTCTCAACAGGATCCCAACAGTGCAGGCATGAAGATCAAAATTAATGCCACTTCATTAAACTAAATTGTTTTTATAGCGCAAAGAACACTATCACTTGAGAGATAAAGAATTTCAAATAAATTTTACCAGCTACACATATAACAGAGGATTAATATCTAAAATGTATAAATACCTAAAACACTAAATATCAAGAAAACAAACAACTCAATTAAAAATGGGGCATAGAACAAAACAGTTCTTGAAAGATGAAATACAAGCTGGGTGGTAGCACAAATCTTTAATCTCAGCATCCGGGAGGCAGAGGCAGATGGATCTTTGAGTTTGAGGCCAGCTTGGTATACAGAGTGAGTCCCAAGATAGCCAGGGCCACACAGAGGAACCCTGTATCAAAAATAAATTTAAAAAAAAAGATGAAATACAAATGGCTGAGTAACATCTTTAAAATGTACAACATCCTTAACCATTAAGGAAATGCAAATTAAAACTAATTTGAAACTTCTTCTTACTCCACTTAAAACAGCTAATATTAAAACAAAAACAAAAACCACAGAACAAAATATCCCTGCTCACCCCCCCCAAAAATGTCAAATATTCACTATTGGTGGGAGTCCAAACTGTTGTATCCATTATGAAAATCAGTGTGGAAGCTCCTCAAAAAGCTAGAAATATATCCACCACATGATAATCTATTGCACCTTTGGTTATACACCCAAGGACTTAAATCCTACTATAGAGACACCTGCTCATCCATTTTCATGATTATTCTATTCACAACAGCCAGAAAACAGAAAAAGAATAAGTTTGCGACTGATGAATGGATAATAAATATGTAGTATATTTACACAATGGAATAATATTTAGCTACTACAAAAAATGAAATTATGGAGTTTCCAAATAAACAGATGGACCTAGAATCAATAAATACCTCTTGTGAGGTAACCCAGACTCAGAAAGATAATCAATCATCACATCTTTTCTCTCATTTGTGGATGTGAGCTTTGAATCTTCAGATTTGTGTGTTTCGTTTACAATACCCAAAGAGGTCAGGAAATTACTGAAGAGACCTGGGGAGACTGAACTCACTAGTAGCATGGCTAGTAGAGCATGACTATAAAGAGGAAAAGAGAAAAGAAAGCTGAAGTAGAGGGCTTGGTCAGGGGCGTTCCACCTAGAACAGAAAACTACTTTCAACTTTTCTGATTCCTTTTATTTTAATTAATTATTTTTTCATTTATTTTACATCCGACCACAGGCAGTTTCTCCTCCCTCCTCTCCATCTGTTCCCCTTCCTCTACCTTCCCCCCTCACTCCTAGGTTTTTGTTCAGAAAGGGGCAGGCCTTCCATGGCATATCAACCTGAGGCAGGACCAAGCTCTTCCCCTGAATCAAGTCTGGGTAAGGCCAGGTAGTATGGAGAACAGGTTCCCAAAAGGCAGCTCAAGCATTAGGGACAGGCCCTGATCCCGCTTCTAGGAGTCCCACAAGTAGACCATGTTATGAAACTGCCACACTTATGGAGAGGTCCCAGGTCGGTCCCTTGAAGGCTCCCTAGATGTCAGTTCAGCATCTGTGAGCTCCTATGAGCCCAAGTTAGTTGTTTCTGTGGGTTCCATTGTGATGAACTTGACCCTCCTGACTCGTATAATTCTTCTTCCCTCTCTTCAGCAGGACTCCTGGAGTTTGGCCCAGTGCTTAGCTGTGGATCTTTGCATTTGCTTCCATCATTTGCTGGATGAAGGCTCTCTGATGACAATTAGGGTAGTTACCAGTCTGAATATAGGAGAAGGCTAGTTCAGGCTCCCTCTCCACTGTTGCTAGGAGTCTTAGCTGGGTCCTCCTTGTTACCTAGCCTCTCTGGGGCTGTGGATTGCAGCCTAGTTATCCTTTACTTTACAGCAAACATACCGTGTTTGTCTTTCTGGGTCTGGGTTACCTCACTCACAATGACTTTTTTTCTAGTTCTATTCATTTGCCTGCAAATTTCATGATATTGTGATTGTTGTTTAAACATTTGCTTCTCACTGTGACTTTGATTGAGGAATATTAGTGCTGAGATGACTGCCACAGGCAGGCTGGTTCCACAGGCATCATTTACTCGTGGGCGAGAATGAGTGATCTCAGATCAGAAGTGTTCTGTGTTCTGTCTAATAGGGTAGTGGCTATTGAAAGGATGGCATGGTACTTCTTTAGTAGTCCTAGCTGCTACACTGTTAGATGTTAGATGCAACATTTTAATTATTAATAACAATAAGAATTAACTTTTAAAAAATTCCAGGCTGAGCTAAACTAAACCTATCTGTGCTAAATATTTGTGCTGTTTATTTATATTCAGCTATTCATTGACTTGTTTATTTCACAATGCTGGGGACAGAACCTAGAATACAGTACATGCTGGGCAAATCCTCTACCACCTAGGTATTACCCCAAAACTTAGAATGCCACACTTTTACACAAAGTTTAAAAGTTCTAAAGCAGAGAAGGCAAACCATAGCTCAGATGAATTAAATGGGCTGCTTCCCGTGTAGCCAAGATCAAAGCTTAACCCAGGAGACTCCTCAGGGTAGGGCATTTGGGGAGCTGACCTCTGAGTTCAGGTGTACTCATGATCTCAGCCTCCATGTCAGGCTGCCACTGGAGAACAGTGTGTTAGACAGAATGAAAGATAATTAGGGTTTTATTCTGTTTTGTCGTCTACCTCGTCCTTAGTCATTAAAAATTATTATCTTTTATAAAAGTATTGCTGTATAACAAATGGGAATATAATAGGAACAAATACATGTATCTCAAGATGTAATGATTTGAGAAGCCTTAATTTCACAGAAAAGGACTTTCCAAGCTGAACAAGGAAAGAATCTTATTTTAGTATAAAGGACACAAAACATGGCAGAGCAGGACTATAAGAAATGTACTTGAAGTATTTATATTTTTAAGTTAATCTTAAGATGGATACTTTATTGAAGTGTATAAGAGAGAATGGCTATTGACACTACGTCTCATAGCATATGAAGAATTCATGTCTAGATGTTTCCAGATCCCCAGGACTTGAAGAAATTACGAGCTTTAAATATACTTTTACAAATAATTGCAGGGAGTCCTCCTTATTCCCTTCTAGTGGTGGCCTTCCTAAGAGCACCTTCCACATAGAACAACCAGACCTTAGGGACTGTATTGACATGAATGGCAGGCACCTTAAGGACCAACCCTCCCATTCTCAAATTATTTAAACATTAGCAAGTTCATTAAATGATTGAAGCTCCAAGAAAAATGGCGAAGACACCACCTCCTTCATAATGTTGTCACTAGCTTTAAATTCATCAGAGCACACAATGTGCTTCATAAAGTGTGATGGAATGCAGCAACAATAAGTACTCAGTAAACATTAACTCAAAAAAGAAAGCAAGAGAGAGGAAGGAGGGAAGGAAGGAAGGAAGGAAGGAAGGAAGGAGGGGAGGGAGGGAGGGAGGGAAAGAAGGAAGGAAGGAAGGAGGGAGGGAGGGAGGGAGGGAAGGAAGGAAGGAAGGAAGGAAGGAAGGAAGGAAGGAAGGAAGGAAAAAAGGAAGAGAAGAGAAAAGTAAAAGCTCAGGGCTTTGGTTCTAACATTGCTTTCTGTTTAGCAGCACATCAAAGGACAGGAATCATCTATGAAGATGCTGGAAGCCAGAAACTACCTCCAATCAGAAAGCTCCATGTTTAAGCAACATATGGATCTAGTTCAGCTGGAGTTTCCTGAATGAATGTGGCCTTTGCAGGCTTTCCAAGCACATTGAGCAGCGCTCCATCATTGGCACTGGAAATAAAGCTAATGGTCTGCAAAGCCGCACATGATAGAGATTAAGCTACCTGTCCTGAATGGATGTGATGGTATTTAAACTGGAAAGGGAATGACTTAGAGGAAAAGGAATTTAGGCACCGTCTCCTTTGTAGAATCTAAATGTGGCTTGTTGATTTCTTTTGGAAATATTTCCAGAGTTAAATATAATACTACTGTGCCCATTAAGAAAACAGGTTTCCTATGGGATGGGCATGTGGTACATGATTGCTGCTCTGATGCCTTGAAAATTTCACCGTGTAAGTTGGGTAATAAAACCCCTCTAAGCACTAAGCAGTTGAGTGAGCTTTTGCCATTGTGCTGTGCTCCCAGGGCCATGGGCATGCCTAAAAATTGAGTTTAAGCTTAAATAATGATCAGATGCCCTTTGAAACCCACTGACAGACACCAGACTCAACAACAAAGCCGGGCTTCATCATCACAGTAAAGAGTCTGCCTTGAAAGGCATGTTACAGAACAGTTAGCTGCAAATGAAATTAAGCATCTTTTAAACTTTGCATTCTCCCAGGTAGCATAATTCTTTTAAAACAGCTATCTATTATGAGTCAATTATATCTACATAGAGCATTTTAGTTTGGTAATACAGGAAGTAGATCCAATGTTTTTAGATTGTTAGAGTAATTTTTACTTTGTTTAACATATAAAATATTGCTTTTATTTTTTGACTAGCTTATTCTGTTTTAAGCCCTGTATGTTGAGTAAACTGATAGTTACAAGTCAATTTTTTCTTTCTTTTCTTTTTTTTTTTTACGAAAAAATATTTTGTTTCATTTATAGGGTATTTGAGACTGTTATTATTTTTCTATTCTGAAACTTTCACTCTTAGAGCAAAATCCAGAAATGCTAACCCTTTGTTTCTGGCCATGGAGACTAAAGCACGGCAGTAGAGAGTTCACAGAGAGGCAGATCTAACTTCTTAGCAGATTCAGTGTACAATAAGTCAAATGTATATCCCCAAGATAGGTTTGGCCAGCATCTCACAAGTCAGTGGTAATGCTGTGGCACCTCCTAAGTGCTGAGTTTTTACCTATTTTAACACTATGAAGTACATGATTAGTTTCTGTTGCAAAAGAAGAAACTGAGTTTTAAGGAGATTAGGCAACTTGAACACAACTAGTTAATAAATAGCTGGGAGTTTTAACTATGTCTGCCTTGGTCAACATATTTTTTGAATAGTGTCCTCTTCTCCATCACTGAAGTCCCTAATGTGTCTGCATTTGGAGACAAGTTCTTTAAAAGTTCTATAAGTTTGGATGTATTATAAGGGTGTATTGCAAAGTGACTTGTTCTAACCATCATATCTTCAGGACTAGACACATAATGAGAACTAACCAATTCTGTTAAAATGGACTGATGAGTGTAAATAGTGATCCTATACTCATACTTTTCTGGTCAGGTTTTCACTGTAGCTGAAAACCTACAGTGTATTATTAAAAATCCCCCCCCCCCATGTTCAGGTCCTGCAACACATTGTGATTTAGGGAAGAGCTCCTCTCTCTTCTTCAGTTAGTGCTATCCAGGACTTCAGTTTTCACTTGCCCATGGTTTAGGATTCACTAAACCACCTCCACCGTACAACTCCCACATATCTGGATACCTTTGTCATGGGTCTTTCTTGACTTCTATAGAAATTTCTCTCTCTGGTATCTTTTTTCCAAAAGGAAACAGACTGTCTATAGCCCAAGTCAACTACCTCCTAGTGATGGTCTAAGGGGTCTGCTATCTCATCTCTGAATAAGGAAAAAAAAGTATCTTTATAAAATCTTAACTTCAAATACAGGCAAGGTCATGCCCTGTGTGATATCCAGGGAAGATAACTATTCACATCTCATTTTGCTTCATCGGCAAAGGACCCCTTAGGCCTAGAGAAGTTAAATGGTGTCAGGCTTGTGTACTTCAGTGTCCTGCCACTCAAAGAAGGGACCCTGCTGGGTAGCACAGACATCACTGCAACACAGTGGAGCTGGGCGGTGGTGGAGCACGCCTTTAATCCCAGCACTTGGAAGGCAGAGGCAGGCAGATCTCTGTGAGTTTGAGGCCAGCCTGCTCTACAAAGCAAGTTCCAGAAAAGGTGCAAAGCTACACAGAGAAACCCTGTCTCAAAAAACCAAAAACAAACTGGAACACATTGTGAGCAATGCGGACTGTCTGGCCCTACCCAGTCCTCACTGTAAAGTTGGAGACACACCTGAAGCTGTGGTAATCGAGGCATTGGATCCCAATTCAGTAAGTAGTAAATCATGGCCCCTCTTGCTTCTGTATCTACATTGGAGTTTCTGAAGATAAAGCCTACTGGCTATTGTCCTGGATCAGCTTTCCCATAGTGTCACATTTGACCCTTGGGACAGTCATGGAATAAAGGAGGCTCTGTTGAACTCTATTGAGTAGATGAAGAAACTGAAACTCAACTCGGATCCTTAATTGGCAGGGCCTTTGTATTTCCAGCTTTCCATAACAGCAGATTGGAAGAACATATCTTAAAATCATCAAACTATTCAGGACCCATTCTGCAATGTCCTTGCTATACTTTAAAACCCTGTGAGACCTCTCTAATTCAAAGTGAATGTCATTTATTTCCTCCTGTGGGACGATGCTGAGAGTGTTAATTCTGGGCTAAGGACCTATTGTATTCCTCACTGTACTCTTCTTCTTTGATATTTACAGCCTGTAATGATGTGTATTCTCTCTCCTCACATGATACAACACAGGAGTGTACATATTCATATCATGTTCTGTTGAAACCCCGAGACTCTGAAATGGAGCTGAGATGGATTTATGATGACAATGGGTAGACAAACCCACATATGTTCCTTCTTTTCTTCAACCCTAGGAAGAAGACATGACTGACAGCTCATTCCCTGTGGATCACTTGTAGCATATAATGCCCACACCTTAGCTTCTTTAGTCATGGTGAGATGAAAAATAAACAGAGCGGCTATGGGGAAGACCTTCAGGTTCCCAGTAAAAGCATGGATATGATGAATGAACACTTGACTGATATTCCATATGGAAAGAAGTCATGAACTACTGTCACCACTGGGAGACAAGGGGAATGCTGACAGCCTTACCACTCAACCACAAACCATTCCCAGTATGACTAACTGCTTTCTAGAAGTTGTGCGGACCTTGCCTGTGTGATTTCTAGTTACTCTTCATCTTCAGAAAAATATCCCTTTACTCTTTACTTGCCAGAAATAAAGGACAGAGTGTATTTGTTAGGCAGTGGGGCTGCATCTTGACACTCAAAGGATCCTCACTTGCAGATACTGATGACAAATATTATATGATTCTTGTAAGTTAAGAGGGCCAGGCCAGCCATCTGAACATCCCTGTTATTGTTATGCATAGTTTCAGTGAAGTACTTGTCTGTCCTGTTAAGACTGACTTAGAAATAGAGCCAACAAACATCATTTTATAATTTTCTTGTTGTTTTATTTCATCTGATGTATATACCATGTAAGAAATACTTCACAATATGCTAATCCTATATTCAACAGATGGCAAATGTTACAGCCTTGTTTTTACAGAGAGCAGCTTAATAAGATTAAGATGACTCAGTAGGTGTATGGAATGAGATTTCCTCTGCATCATCTCAGTGTTTTGGTCCAAGGCATAGATTTCTCAATGATAGGCTGTGTACAGACATGCAATTCTTTTTAACCCCAAATGATGATGCATAGATTTAGCACTTCATAGTAGTTTAATAAAGAAGAAAATGCTCTTGGCAAAAGAAGAAATTGTGCTTTTTCTTGTGGCTTGGGTATTTTCATTCAAGACAGGACCGTTGACAGTCATATGAGGTTAAAATTATGGCAAAGTGTGAGTGCACAGTATTGGGGTTAAGAGCTAAGAAGTCAACCCACCTCTATTCCAACATCTCCTATTTGTGTGAATCAAGTAAGTGGCCTCTCTGAAAGTTAGTTCCTCTTTCTATAGGATGCAAAGTCTTTGTTATATCTTTAGGAATGAGGTGCCTGGGACTATTGTGAAGCAAAATAGATGGAAGCTTCCCCCACATAACTGCCATTTTCTTCTGTGAGGCTGTGAATCATCCCAATTTTTCAAATGCTACTATGACATGCTTCACTGGCTTCTCTATGGACTCACCTCTAAAGCATCTTATCCACCCCAATTATTAATGGATAGTATCAGAGCCAACGTCAGTCCTCTGAGCACAGTTCAGGCCAATGCCGTTTAGACCGAACATAATCCTACATGACTCACTGAGGGTAAAGACTGGCATATGACAGCACACAGCATTTCTAAAATGTAGACACCAGTATTTGTGTTCCATGGAATATGTTCCTATAACACAGAATTAGACATAAAAATGGAGAAGTCAGGTGCTGGATCAATGGCTGGATCAACTTTAGAGCACTTGCTGTCCTCACAGAGGACCTGGGCTCAGTTCCCAGCACTCATTTTGGGTGGGTCATAAACACCTATAACTCCAGTCTCAGGTGATCCCACACCTCTTCTGTTCTCCACAGAGTCAGTCATGCATGTGGTACACATACATGCATATAGGCACACATACATAAAAATAAATAAATCTTTATTTTAAAAATTGAGATGTTATTCCTTGGGCCATATAGTAACCTAATGAAACTGGTTCATGTCTTGTGGCTCAGATATAAACAAGGAGGAAAGAGATGAAGACAAATGAGACCAAAGCATAGCAAATGACAGGTAGGAAGCCACAAACGTACACATGCAAATGTCAGGAACTCTGAATCAGACCTAAAAATGGGTGGATATTAGAGGACAGTGTATAACATCAACTTGACAACTTAAATAAGAAAGTGTATACAAATAACAGCCTCAGGGACTGACACTGGGGTCACTCACACAGACACTATTCAGCCCAGATACCAATTGTAAGTTCTAGACCTCTGAATGTCTAGATGAGTGTGTTTGTACCTATGCTCTTCCTGACATTCCTGGCTGCATCTTTAGAGATCTTAGGATTTCAAAGTGTGCTCATCGGTCCTCCATACTGGCCTGCCACTGCAAAATCCAGAAATTAAAAGGAAGTGCAGCTACTCTGAGTTCTGGACAAAACAACCCTACCACAGTTGTCCATGACTTCACAGTGAAGATGGGATGGCTCTCTCCGAGTCTGGGTAGTTGTGACCTTTTCCTCGCCTTCTGAGTTCTCATTGCTCCTATACTGCCTCAAGTAGAACTCTCTATTCTCTGGACTCTCTTCAAGTCAGTCACTAAAAAATTCTGGGGCTCTCAGTCCAACCCTCATGATTTCTATTCTAATCTGAAAGGCAGCACTTTCCCACTTTACTCCAGGTCAGTATTCCAGCCACGCAAGGCTCCACACTGTTGTTTACTTCTCTATATGACATACATCACACACACACACACACACACACACACACACACACACACACACACACACAGAGAGAGAGAGAGGTGGGGGGAGACGCATACAACAGAATACACATACTTGCATACACATAGACACATACACTCACACAATACACATGGACACTCATATGTACCATTGTTGATTTCTCTCCCTCACTAGTGTTTAAGTTGGATCAGGATTATTTTTCATTTTGTTTAGGATTTTAAGAGAAAAACAATATCTCATTTTATGTTAACTAAAACAGAAGTTTTGTTTCCCTAAAAACTGGTGAATAGAGACCAAACAGACCAGATCAGCTGCTCTCAGGGTGTGGTCACAGACAGACCAGATCACAGCCCAATTGCTGTTATCTACTGGAGTTCAGTTTCTTACAAGGCGAGGTTTCTGCCTCTGAGGTACTTGGATATAGAAGTATGACAAAGGAAAACTGTGAGTGTGATATTTTCACATCAAAATGGAAAGGATGAGCTGGGACTCAGTTTACCACACAGCAAGCTGTCACAAGACTTCTTTTATCTGAATAGTTCTATTTCCTTTGTTTACTCTGAATTTCTAGTTGGCCTTTCATTTTTCTTAAGGGTTAGTTAGAAGTGGCAATCAGATGTTTTCATGTTTAAATATATATAGTCAGTATGTTTTAGTTTTCTGAGTTTTTATTTCATAGCACCATATATAATTTTTAATTAATTAATTAATTAAGTGTGTATGAATGTTTTGCCAGTGTGTATGTAAGTGTGCCACATGAATGTATCAGATTTCCTGGCTGGAGTTACAAATGGTTGTGAGCCACCAGGTGGGTGCTGGGACTCCAACCCAAGTTCTAGACAACAGTCTTTTTCCTTAACTACATATCCATCTCTCCAGCAGCACACTATATGTGTTTAAGTTTATATAAAAGTTAAAATTCGTCAAATCAATTTACCTGCAGCAATCACAGAGTTTACAGCTAAGTTGTCTTTGGTCTCAATATTTATAAAATTTGAACATTTACAGTAAACACTAGGTAATGTTATGTTGTCAGTACCCACCACTATTATACAACTGAGTATACACAATTCGTACACTCTATATAATACTAGACACTTCCTGAATAATAACTTTTGCTACATTTTTTTTAATTCAAGGGCAACATGAGCTTTCAGTAGAATTCACAACATGAAATAAGACTAAACAGTTTTAGTAAGACAGTCTTACCAATTTTACTTTTGCAGGTGTCAAGGGTATCCTGCTAGTATCATTTGTACCAAGTGTAAAATTAATGCAAATCCAAATGCCATTAGGCAGAGGACAAGGAAAAGAGATATGACAAAACATGACAAGTCTTCTTGTGCTGTGAGGAGGGTGCTGATGTTGGTTTGATGCAGAGATGGAGGAAGTACATGTAGTTAAATTCGACTCAAGCTCTGACTGCAAGCCAGCTTTAAGCTGTGTGTGAATCTAAGGGGAATGACATTATTGTGATTACTCCACTTGAACAGTAGACATTACCCGCTTCTCTTTCTGCGGATGTAGTAAAAGGCATTGTTCCCCAGGAGGTATGGGGGTGGAAATAATATGTGATGAAATAGACTTATGATAAAAGAGGCTCCTCAGTCAATATCAAAACCTAAGGAACAGCCACATGTTTGGCATGCTTAAACACTGAGTGCTGTAGTGGGTTGGGAGAGGGAAAACTCTCTCCCAAATGACAACAGGTTGCTGCAATTGTCAGTAGTATGGAGTGTCATCATGGCCAAAGCACTTATGTCAGGCTGCCTCCCTACTGCCCTGCATTCATACCTATTCACCACACACACCTCACACAAACATTCACTGCGGAGTGCTCAGCTCTTTCAGGGCCCAACTCACGACTGTTTGCATAGCCCTATGCCTGCTTTCTGCTTTTCTGCTTTGGAAGTCCACTCATCTGTACTCCACAGTGCATTCAACCAAACCATGCCACCACAGGTCCCAAGGAAGAGAAAATGGTGTTCTGTCTCCTTAGTTTTGGCAATCCTGGGCCTTTTCCTGTCTTCCACTCACCATCTGACAGCACACATTATACTCCTATACTCCTAATACACTAGTGCTGTTTAGAAGAGGATGATTCCAAATAACAGATAAATCCCATTCCTGACCGAACCTCTCATTACATTAGATTTAACTGTATGTCCATATATTTGGTCAATAAACTCTTCTTTAGTATGACACAATAGAAAAGAAAATTCAGACCAACTCTTCAGATGGTCTGCCATGGGACTTTGTTCACAGCTCTTGGGGTAATAATGGTAGTGAAGTAACAGTGCAGTGTGGGAAATAAAAACAACAATGCTACCCATGTGGTGCAACACGCATGTTTTCATGAGAGTTCCTCATGTTGTAATGTTTGTGGTCACATATATGTAAATACACATAGCTGTAAATTTGCTTATGTGAGGGAAGAACATACATATCAGCTCTGAGGGGAGGAAAGAAAATGTACAATAATTCATCCAAACCTGCCTTCTGAGAATTATTAGCAAGTAACTGAAATGTCTGCAGGAAACCTCAGACCAATAGAAATGAGCCTTCAACCAATCCCCGAACACACACAATCATTTTTCTTCCCTCTTCCCATCCCTAAGTAAGCAAGTAAGTAAATACAATGAAATAAAAGTGACATCCGTAAACCCTGTAAGTGTGTGAGATCCAGGTGCCGTCATAGAGAACACAGACAAAAATAAAGTTGGTAATAAAAGCTGTATGGGTGCCCCAGGGTCAGAAGCCTGTTGCTGGGGATGGGGTCTTGGTTTAATCTCACAGTGCCTCATTTTCCAGCCCATCCAGGACAGGCAAGTCAGGCCCAGGTTTTGTCTATGCATTGTGGAGTTTCTCACAAGGTCTAGGTACTTGCTCGGCCTCTTCCCAGCTCCTCCTCTTCTCCTCAAGGACTGAAGCTGCTCAGTGACCAGCCTTCTTTTCGGCATCTTGGCACAGGGGTCTGGTCTATTGTAGGATAAAAGTGGAATTCTCTGCTGTCTACGGGGCTCTCCCCAGGGAACAGAGCATGAAACCCAAACTTATATAAAATCATATCCTGTTTGCAAATACCATATTCCCTCCGCTTCTCACTAATCGGGTCCCACAAACCCCAGCACAGCTTGAGAGTCCATTCCTCATCTAAACAAATGCCATAAGCCCCTTTATACTTTTACAACCATGTCAAAAAATAATATTGCCTGCCAATAGTGATGTGATTGGAGTTGCCTCCTCTGAGCCATAAAAGAAGCGCAGAGTCTGTTATCAATTTCTCTAAGTGTACCAGGGGAATTATGGGTCGATTCAGTTCCAAGTTATAAATGACAACTCAAAAGCCACAGAAGCGTTTGAAGCTGGGAGCTGATGACGACATTATCATAAAAGCCTGCTCGTCCTTGCGTTTGTGGTTTTTTTTTTTTTTTTTTCTTTTGGCCTATCAAGTGAAGAGGGTAAAATAAGGCTGAGAAATGACTTCAAGATTTCTTCACACAGCAGTAGGTCAGATGGCCAGGAAAATAATCACTATTTTTAGTGATGTACCCCGAGGAGAGAGAACTAACATGGTCTTGCTCGGGCTATTGTTTCCAGAGTCTCCTAATGATCTCTTTCACTATACAATGGGCAAGGCTCAGATTTGGCAAAATGCTCTTTCAAATGGTGGGTTTTCTTGCAGTGGCATTACTTCATAATTAGAAATGAGTCATGCCCTGGTAACTAAGAAAATGAGACTCAAACACAAAGAAATTTGGAAACCTGACATTGTCGCTCAAAACAGTTCCGGAGAGTATATTTTAAAGGATCCTAAAGGCTGCTTGCCCATGAGCTGCCTGACCAAGAATCCAATTACTGCAAGCAAGTCTCAGGGAAAATCTAATAAGAAGCAGAGATTTTCTCATTTCATAATGTCCCTGGTCATCTCCTCAAAAGCCAATTAATCCATCAACATTCAGTAGCTGCACAGTAAACCCAGAGAGTATGAATCTCTGTGTTCAAAGCAATGACAGTTTGCATTAAAGATTGGAAATCACCGAGTACTTTTGAATTGAAAGCAATGGGTCTATCTTAGATAATTTGAACCAGAGGAGTGTTTTAAGACAAAAGCAATTACCAAACGATTCCAAACCTCCATGGTGCACCCATACCTCTAACCTGGACTACCCCGAGTTCACATTGGCTGTCTCTTGTATATGTTATGTCTATGGTTGTCCTGGAGCTGAAAATATAGGCTGGTTCAAATCCAAAGGACCCAGAGTTCTTCCTAGGGCTGTATCCAAACTAAAAATCTAAGGATGTGACAAAGTCAAGAATGTGACTTGGTTCATTTAAATAACAGTAATAATTAATAATAATTGTAGGCCCAAGATGGCTCATTAGGTAAAAATTCTTTTGGGAAACCCTGATGACCTAAAGTTAAGCTCCAGAATTGATAGTGAAAGGAGAGAATTAAGTCTCCAAAGTTTTGCTGACTTCCACAACCCATATACATACAAATAACAGACAAAAATTTAATTATAACTGCACAAACACACAAAATTACTGAATCATATAAGTTTGCCATAGCATCATCAAGTTAAAAGCCTGGCCCTGCCATATGTGTGCACATATGCATACACACTCACACACACACACACACACAAACATTTACCAGGGCCTACCCAGGAGACAGAGGAAAATTTGACAATTAAGTGTCCTTCTCAAGTCCTCTCCAACCTTCTCCAGTGCTAGGAAGGCCGCCTGCCCCACTTGTCCTCGCACCTCTGCCTGTACTGTCATTACCCACCAGCACTGCTGCCACCATCCTCATCAGGGGGACGTCCAGGACAATAATAAGGAGGTTTTCTGTGGCCCAGTTTCCTTCATGTTGGGTATACAGAGCCAGCAGGAGCAGTTACTACTCATTCTTTAGGTACTTAGAGAGTTACTTAATCTTCTAGCTAGAAGATTAAGTTAACTTGGTATGGGTTTAGTAGGATGCACTCATTCTCCTAGAGCAGCCACTTGGGATAGCGGAACACACTGGCAAAGGCTGAAGCCGGTTCAAAGGTCATTGATCCTCTGCTTTTCAGAGCTGTCCAGCCAGCTCCCAGCACCACAGGGAGTTTGCTACAGGGAGCCAGGACTAACATGGGATGACTGTTTTGTGTCAAGGATCAAACAGCAAAAGTCGGTGGTGAGCTGCTAAGAAAGGGCCCACATCAGGCACCTGAGGCTGGAGGGTGAATACAGAGTCAGCGGCCATCTGTTAATAATGAAGCCCACAGAAGAATTCGAAAAGCTGCTCCATACCGTCTACATGGGAGTGTGCACATCAGTGCTTGTAGCCTTTCACCACCGGCTGTGTGATTTTTAAAAATTCATGTCACTTCTCCAGAAATTCAATGTCCCACCTTCCACACAGGGTCTCATTAATAATTACTGTGTATGAGGTAGAGAGATGATTGGGTGACTCGGAGCACTTGCTGCTGAAGACCTGGGTTCAATTCCCAACACCCACAAGGTGGCTCACAACTGTGTGTTACTCCAGTTCCAAGGGACCTGATGCTTTCTTTGGCCTTTTTGGATGCTAGGCATGCATGTGGTGAGTAGTCATGTGTGCAGGGACAATAACCATATATGTTTTTAAAAATGACGTTCACATTTTCCTAGCTTCCCAAAAAAACTCAGTTGTGATAAACTGTCCCGTCCAAATGGATTGATTAGTGTTCGCATTTTATTTCCAGAGAGGCAAGATCAGGGAACAGGAAGTGATTCCTAAGCTAGGCATCATTAAAATCAAAACAGAAACAGAAATTTATGGAAATTTTCTATATAAGACCTAGCAAAGAACTGTCAAAAACGTGATTTTCTTCTCTCTCTTCAAAATCTACAAATTTTACTTGATTTAAATGCCTTAGTCCCTGGAAACCTGACATAGAGTTATTCTGTCCCAACATGACTTGGCACTTTCTGTTACAGAATGAAGGTTTGTTACTGGTAAGGATTAACTTTAAATAGATTGTAGGCTATAGGGTTTGTTCTAATCATCCACAAAAATGTAGACATTTTTCTACATATGTTGCTTCATCTGAACAAATCTGTCCTTGAAATGTGGTATAAATATCCTGGGTCAAAAGTCTTTGTTAATTATTGAAGACACAAACAACCTCAAGGGGCTCACAATATGTCCCATAATGCATCGCACTTTGTGTGACTTGCTGCATTTTCACCAGCAATGTGATGCATGTGCACAGCTGGTGAAATCCTACAGAAAATGGAGTTCTGCTGCAAAACTACCTAAAAATCTCTCCTAGGAATGTCTAACAAAGCTGGTCTCAGGGAATGTGTGTCTTGTCACACAACTTGAATGCAATGGCCTCACATTTGGCATAATTCTATGTTGTCATCATCTCAAAATCCATAAATCTGTTTTGCACAGGAAGCTCCAGATTTGGCAACAAGCTCAGCAGGTCACATAGCCCTTTCTGCAAGGCAATCCTCAGAAATCAAGGGAGAGTTTTTATAAGTTTATGGAATTTAAAAGCAGAAACAAATTTATACTTACCCCAAGTCCACCACAAGGCAATGAGGAAAAGAACTTTCGAGAATCATCACCTGCACAGTGTGAAGATATGAAACACAAACATTATGAATGGACAGTCCTTACTCTTTGGGTATTTATCAACATATAGTATGCCATATGTATTCCTTATTAGAAAATTAAAGAAAATTTAGACCAATCAGAGTTAATTTTCAGAACACACTGCTTGTGTATACATGTACACAGGACAAACTCAAAACAAATGAAAACAGAAAACACACACACACAGAGGGAATTGGTTATCTCACATGAACAAGCACCTGTAAATGAAATTTTGCTTAAAAATTGGCTTGTTTATTGTACAAAAAATTTTCAAATTATCATTCCCAAGGGGCCTTTTGCAGTCTCAAATGAAGATGCTGGCCTGAGCATCAGCTAAAACTTCCCGATATTTCTTTGCCTAGAGCAGTTCCCCCCATACTTCCAAGATGTGCTTGATCTCCATTCCTTTCTGACTCTCTTTTGCATAAGCCCTCATTGGGTGGGACACTGTGAGTTCAGGGTTAAGGCAAATGCAGGGTAGGGATGTACATTTGGCCTGCCTAGCCCATTTCACCTTCAGGGCATTTGGAAATACACTCTGCATTCCTCAGAAAGAAAACAATTTTGGTTTTTGTTTGTTTGTTTCTGTTTTTGAGATAGAATCTCATTGTGTAATGCTGCCTGGTGCAACTCACTCTGTAGCCGGAGCTGCACTTGAAGTCCCAGCCGCCGTTGAACGCCCCAGTCTCTAAAGTGCTGAACCACCACAACAAGCTCAAAAGAATTTTAAAACTAATGCAGCAATACTGTTCATTATCATTTAAAAAATTGCAACTTATGGAAAGTAACTCTGTGATCTACTCAGTTTATTTTCCAATAGGGTGGATGGTTCAAGCCACAAGGTTTATGAAAATATGCACTGTCATTTAAAAAGTTTAAATACAGTACTGGGTGGTGGTGGCACATGCCTTTAATCCCAGCACTCAGGAGGCAGAGCCAGGCGGATCTCTGTGAGTTCAAGGCCAGCCTAGTCTACAGAGCTAGCTCCAGGACAGGCACCAAAACTACACAGAGAAACCCTATCTTGAAAAAAATTTTTTAGAAAAGTTCAAATATAGTTTCTAAAATGTCAGTCAATCCTTTCTATTAATTTATTATTTTATTTGTATGTGTTTGGTCAGGATATATGTATGGGCACCACCTGTGTGCTTAGCATCCCCTGGAACTGGAGTTACAGGTAGTCATGAGACATCATGTGGGTGCTAGGAATCTAAATTGGGTTTTCTGCAAGAGTACTCTAAGTACTTAGTGACTCCTCCAGAACCAGGAACTTAGTTCTAGAAATGTGTGTATATATTTACATATCTCAGACTACCTAAGGTATAAGTAAGATCAAGTATATCATAGGCTTCTCCATTGTTTGCAAATTTTTTAAAACATAACACAATAAAATAAGGAAAATATCATTGGGGACACATGCCTTTAATCCCAGCACTCATGAGGCAGAGCCAGGCGGATCTCTGTGAGTTCTATTAGTACAAACACAAACAATGTCAAATTTAACATATATCTTGAAATATTAATTGTGATTATTTCCTGGAATTAAGGTAGGGTGCTCAGTATCATTGGTGGAACCAGGTAAAACTTCCACCTCACCTATGCTCTGCTGATGATCAATGAAAAGCCAATTCAAATCGAAAAGAAGTTTGTGGTTTAAGACAAAAGAGACTGTACTATCACAGAATAAAGCTTTTTTAAAAGCAATAAATTTTATGAGTTGACTTTTAATACAACAACTGACATGGAAAATTATAAAGAAAACTCATGCATAAATAAAAACATCCAAGGAGGTAGAGACATTCTCTCTTAATAAACAAAAAAAAAAAAAAATTGAGCTGTAGCTCAATGACAGAGCACTTGCCTAGAATGCACAAAGCCTTGGGTTTATATAATAGTATTAAAATTGGAATACTGGCACCAGTAAATGACACTTAAAACAAAACACAATAGGAAACTTAGGGACAAGAGAGATGGCTTAGTGGGATGCAAACCATGGTAACCCGAGTTCAGTACTCAGAAGGAGGAAACAGATGTTTAAACCTTATTTAGTTATATGATAATAAAAATGAAATAGGTAATTGATAATTTTAATTTAGTTGTGTGAAAGAAAATTACTTTACTTACTGAAATTATTGTTTTACATCACTATATTAACTTATCAGTGGACTGAAATCTGACTAGCCAGGAGGTAATCAAAAATAGCAATAGTAATGAATGAGACATTAATGCCATAGAAAATCTTCTACTAGAAACTAGTGAAGGTAATATTTTCAAAGCATCATCATATAAGGCCTAGAATATCTAAATAGATAAATAGGTATCACAATAAAATCTAATTATTTTGTAATCTATAGATGTCTTTTAAGATACAAAGACTGGTAGGTCTGTTCATATTGAATTTTTATTTAAATATTTCTTCAAATCTTAAAACATAATCACCCAGAGCCTAGTATCAATTTTGAGTTAGAAGTGACACCTCCAATTTTGTTGGGAAGAATTGGGGAAGTCCAAAAGTTGCATGGGACTGAACAGGATGGATGAAGTAGACAGAGCATCTTGAGTCTGAGTTTCTACAAACAGAATAGCATCATTCTGGTCTATTGGAAACAAAAGAATTACCCTAAACTACAATAATCCAAATTCTACAAAATATCTAATGCAACCTTTTAAGAGAACCTGGTAATCTACTGAGAGCAGGAACTAAAGAAGATCAGCTATACTTTTCATTCTCCAGACAAGCTCAAGGAGTTCTGAGTGTTCAACACTGACTATAGTGGCTGACCCAAAGGCTTCAGAGAATGTAGCAGCCTGTGCTTGCTGCACTAGGGTAGCCCATACTGAAAGTGCTGCCTTGATCAACATAGTTACCTGCAATTCATAAAAAAAAAAAAAAGTATAAAGTTGTCCAAGTTCAGAACTCACCTCATTAATAAATGTCTTTGTTCTTCACATGTGGAATGGTGGTTGCTAAGGAGGACTGCATACATCAATTCATGCTCACTAATGTTTACACCCTGAGCACTCCTAGTCTGTTCCAATGAAGCCCCAAAGCAGTTACTTTAATGACTGCCTTGATTACACTCTGGAGCACATTTTCTAAAAATGAGGAAGGTTGAGCTTCTATCTTTATCAAATTAAAAGACAGACATGTCTCTGCTTAAATACTTGAATAGAGTGCCTGTATGTTCAAAGTATGATTTTACCCAAATACAAAGACCTAGGTATGGTGGCAGGCTCTTGAGATGCTGAGGAGGGAGAGCCATGAGCTCAAAGCCAATCTGAGCCACATACACAGAACCAAGAAAAATTATTTAAACTATATACATTTATATTGACTTATTTGTATTTGTGTGTGTGTTATACATGAATTTAGTTGTACTAAATAAATTGCTTACCGGAACCAACTTTGAGGAATTCTAAATACTGAAGAATTTCTTTATTTTCTTTCTGCTTACTTCTCTCAAAGTGCCAGTTCTGTCCTGATCCACATACAGCCAGGGACACAGACTCACTAGTAAGGGCTTACACTCATTATAGAGACTTGCCACTCATTTCAGAAAGCCTGGGATGTGTGCATAACTGCTAACCTCTCTTTACTGCTTTCCATGATGCTTCCTATATACAGCATACACTTGCTCTAAACTGCTGAGGGCCAGTTACCTTAAGTTGTTTTGAAATAATGTTGAATTAGGTAAGAGAATTTGATAATTTAAGATTGATTTAATAGATTCCTTCAAAGAAAAGAAGTAAGTTTAAAATGTTTATTTTAAGTTAATTAAATCTGTAAAATACAATTATTTCAGCATGTGTTTCCAAGTTAGGTATTGTTATTCAATTATAAGAGGTTATCAATAAAATACAAATTTCTACTACTGTTTTGCACTAATATTTTCAAAAAATATTGTTTCAAGTATCTGTATTAAATCTTGTTGCTTAAATTTTATTTTAAAATATGATAAAGTTTTAGAAAAAAATCATCTGTTTCTTTGAAACAAATTATAATAATTAGTTTTCTACTTACAGCATTTACTGTAATATTTAGGTTTCAGAAGTACAGTATACATTTAATGGAGTACATTAAGACCTCCAGTTTTCATTTCAATAAGGTACTCTGTTATCTCCATGTGTTAAGCTCAGAAATAAGAAGTAAAAGACAGAAAACAAAAGATAAGGGTAAAAAATTTTTCATAAGGGATGTGAAAAAGTCTTATGATCTTTCCATTTAAAAAGATGAGCAAACAAATTTGGTAACTCAAATATTTCTACATGTGAAAACATACCGTATAACTGAGGCTCAAATAAAAGTTAGTTTAAAAATAAGCAATTTGTTATGCAGAATTCCCCTGACCTGCATTTGCTTCTCTCTTACTCAACTCATTCCAGGCAGCAACTGCTGGAAAAACTGATTTTTTTTTGTCACACTGCTTGCCAAATATTCTGAGCTGACACCAGCATTGACTAATGGCAGTACTGGAATGTGCTGTTCTCAGTAGAATGGAGGCCTGTACAGACCTAGGAGTGTCCTGGAGTCCAGCTTCTGCCCGTCCAGGGGGCTGGTGCCATACAACAGTGAGTGATGTTCAGAATGAACAAGCTGTATTTCCTCCAAGCTGGCTTTTCGACCTTGAATTCTCTGAAAGAAAACAACAACAACTTACAGTCTTCCACTGGCAGCACTCAGAAAAAAACGAGAGCTCAAGTCACATCTGAGATGATTAAGAACCGGCTCAGACTCATCATGCAAGAATGTGACATAGATTTTCTTGGTAAAGTACCATAATAAAAATTGGAAAATGAGCAGATGCAAGATTCAGATAAATAGGCATCTGATGACATAAAGCTTATTCCTTTCTGGCATAAAAATAAACTTATACCTAAGAAATTAGCAATTGACTCTTCTGTGTGTCTGCTTAAGAAGAAACAGGGGTTACTGTTTGTATATAAGCAAATTTATTATTCTCTGTGTTACACTGGACTGAAGAAGATGTTTTGTATGTCTTCAATTTCTATTTCACTCTTAAAATAACTCATTTGATGTATTTTATAAAAGTATCAGTTGGTGACACATTTGCAATTAAACAAAAACAAGTGCTGCTGATAATTTGAACAATCGAGACTGACTCAATGTTTTATACTCAGACTCTGGAGAAAATTTCACTCATTCTAACAAAGAACTGAGCTCATAATTGTCCAAACTATGCATTATACTAAATCTCAATTAGCCAACATGTGGTCTTCCTGGCTACATTCCTCTGTTAGTATGTCCTTGAGCCTGATAACAGTTGTTCTGACATATGGTGTTAACTCACCTCCACTTCTGAAAACTGCTGTGCTTCCTAAAACTACACAGACAACATTAATGCTACACTTAGAATATGTGACCACAAGAAAGCAGTGAGTTAACACTGATGCACAGAACTTTGGTGAGATTCTGTTCTTTCATGCTGCAGAGGAAGAAAGAAGCACCAGGTAAATTGGAAGAGCATCTCCCTAGGGACCTGGACAATCCCATCCTCAGCCTCCTGGGTGTAAGGGGATGAGGCTGTAGGCAGGCCATTCAGTGTTGATATATGGTTCACTGAGAGGGCAGACTAGAGATATGGCTGCATAGTGACCCTCACATTTTACTGTGCAGGAGGCAGAGCTGTGCTTGTCATTAAAATAAATGATCAGGTCACAGTTAGAGAGGAATGGCAGGGGCCACAGAGTAAGAGAATGATGGGAAGCAGAAGGCTCTCAAGACCACCTTCATGTCACAAATAAACAAGCAGATACTTCAGGAATTTTCTTTGCCATAACAAAGAAGTTCCCTGTTCTTGATACTATTATTATGTATCAATCATTTAGCATTATGTAAATCCAGTTTATAGTTCTAGAAAACTATACTTTAGAAGAATATACTTTAGAGAAAGTATTCCTAAGTAAGATGAGAATTCTAATATGAAAGATTAAGAAAAATTTGGTAATGATCAGACACTTCTCTGATCAAGTAACAAACATCCCATAGAAGTCAGTGAATGGCTGGTAAACAAGAGATTTGGAAATGTTTATGAAAGACCAAGACAACAAAATAATTAAAACAACTAATAAAAGGTAAAATGAGTAAGAGAAAGTTGAGAGTCAAGAGCTCAGAGACAAAGTTTAACTAAAAGATTTCAGGAGGTGGAAAGTCCCCCACGGAAGTCCTGTAACTCCATGGTTTGGGTCATCTAAAACTAGAATGAGCAGAGGTCAGGAAACAGGTAGAAAGCCAATACTAGTTACATGACGATGGCCACTTAGAAAGACACATGATATATGAGGACACAGCAAAGCACCAACACACTAAATAAAGTCAATTATTTCTATTGTTTTTAGATTATTGGAGATTGAACCCAAGACCTGTATACTAGGCAAGCACTCTATCACTAAGCTCCATCCACAGCACTCTTTGTACACTATATTTTGAGCCTAGCTCTTACTAAGCTGTCTAGCATGGCCTTGAATTTACAAAACTCTTACCTCAGCCTGGGATTACAGGCTGCTCTACCAGGCCATGCTAACAATGTCAATTCTATAGCTGATATTTAGACTAATGTTTTGAATATTATACTATCCTAAACCCTTATCATGTCCCTCCCTCTCCTTTCCTATTAAGACTTTCTCAGGTCTATATGGAATTTTTGCCTCTGGTATAAAATGAAACATCATCAATAGTGTTTTTATAGCTAGTCACATACTATACACTCCATGCTTGCCTCAAATATTTTTCTTATTCTTCAGTGATTCAAATGACATTCTATTTGAATGCCCAGCCATGTGCCAACTAATAATCTATAACCAGTTTCAGGATTCATAGTAGTAGTAGACAGCCACTCAAGGGATGGCAGCCCTGAAAGGACTCCTGCTGAATTGCATTGGGGAAGACTGAGGCAATAAGGAAGTAGCTGTGCAGTTCTACATAACTCATTTTGAGTTTCCACTTCTATCTTATAAATCTATCCTTGCTTCATTATTAAAATGTATGACTGTTTATATGTTCATTTTGATAACTCAATAGACACAAATATTGTATCTTTCATCTATCTATCTATCTATCTATCTATCTATCTATCAGTCTATCAGTCTATCTATCTATCATCTATCTATCTATCTCTTTATCATCTAGCTACATTGTTTGAAAAATAATTGTATTCAATTATAAGGAAGTAACCATTCTTTTCCTGTATTGTTTGTTTTGTTATTTGAGATAGGATCAGCCTGATCCCCAAGTCACCATCCTCCTGCCTCAGCTTCCTGGGTTCTGGGGATACAGACAGGAAGAGCTGATTTCTTGCCAATCGCCTTTGCTTTTGTAGCTGCTAGAGAGAAAGCAGAGGTAGGAGCCAGCCACTGACAGGCCTCTCCACCTCTAGAAGAACAAGGAGAAAGCACAGTTTGAGACTTTTGCCTTCCTGTGGGAACTCAGACAGCTGAGCTATTGCAACTGTGTTCTTTCTCAGCACCATTGGTGCGGCTCTGGCTCACCCCACTCTTACCTTGCACTAGTCACATTCAACTTTTCTCATACCAATATCTAATATTTCTCATTTTAATTTAGACTTTAATTTGTTTAGGGTTAACTATAGATATTTTTATCTCATTCCTTCTTCTATTTCCTATGTGCCCTTTTTCTTCATTTTTCCCCCAAGATGCTCCCAAGAATCAAAGGTCAAAAGCATAATGAATCACAAAATGGGTCAAAGTGCTCTGTTCGTTCATCATAATTTAAGGAGATGGTTACCATTCTCAGAAATAATTGGTCTGAAGGATGGTTATGTAAACTCATCTATGATATTCTGACCCAAGGTATTTTTGAGAATTCTGAGCATATTGGGACATGTAATGCATTCAAAAGATATGGTTTATCTGGGGAGCTCCTCCATGGTGCATAGGCCTTGGATCTTTGTCTATAGAGCAGGAAATAAGTACTTGTATCTCTTCTAATGTCTTTCTCATAAGAAACACTGTGAGGTAGCCTGTGTCCATTGCTCCTTTATCATCCTTTGTGTCCTGCCTTCAATCAATGTCCACTGAAATCACAAAGGAGCCAAGGCTTAATGAGTCCTTGCCCTGCGACAATGAGTACGCTCAGATCAACTCAGATCCAAGATGGTTTCCATTCAAATTGGAAGTCAGACTAAAGTCATGTAAAATTACTATACCATTGAGTCTCACAATGCACCATGGTTCTTTCCTAAAGAAATAGTCTTTCTGAAATAAAGCCCCTTAATGCAACATGATTATAGAAGAAATGTTCTGAACATGATCTACAAAGTCATACTGTGACAGGATAAAACATGGCCTGCCCACACCCACCCACACACGGAGTGCACACACGGTATAGATTCATGTTTTTTTTTTTTTTTTTTTTCTGCCAAGGAACAGAGAAAAAAGGAAACAGTCTATTCCTTCCTCTTCTGTGTTCAAAGCCTGGATTGAGGCCAGTGTCCTAATCAGTTCTCATTGGCCCTGGAGGAATCAGAACCTTTTGTAAAATATAATAAAGGGCATAAAATCATGATAAAATGCATGAAAAAGCAGTGCCTTTGGTTAGGGAACTAGAAATAATTTGGCAGAACAGATGGATTGCATTGGTTTGGTATTATTGAGGACATGAAAGGGCTCATTCTGTGGCGGTTCCAAACAAAGAGAAAATGTCCAACTTAAATTTGACAAGTCAAAGTACCTGCCTTTACTGGGGAGGGGGGACCTCCGTTTTCTTTAATCATTTTCAGAGTAGTGACATATTATGCAAAATTGTCTACCAAAGTGTCTCAATTTCTAAGATTTCTTCCATTATTTGTAAGTAGAAGGATGTGTTTATAGTTTTTTTTTCCCCCTCAGAAATCTCCAGAGCTGCAAACAGTCAGAGTGTGTGGGGGGGATGGATGATAAGTAACTTATTATTACCAAAGTTGCCTTCTGCAGCATATGCAGTATTTAACAGTTGAGCATGCTCCATTGATTACCCTTCATATACCCTTTTCTCTGGATAACAAAGAAACGTGCTTTCATGACTCATGTACAAGTATATCTCTTTTAGCATTCCAGGCTGCAATCAATTGTTTAACTACTACATACAAGACTGTCTGTAAGTCCTTCAGCTACTTCACCCCCTCACGCTCTCTGGCAGTCAGTGTTTTCCTCAGAGTTTAGAATGTGGAGTGAGGTAAGGAAGAAAGCGTTGCAGCAGGCATCGTGCAGGTTTGTGCTCCTTTCTATTGGCCACACAGGAACAGAGCAGATTGTAATTAGGAGCCCGAATTCCAGCCCTAACTCTCCCATGTCCCAATAGCTACCTGTGAGCCATCTCATGTATAAAACAAAGATTTGAATAAACTATGTTAAAGTTTACATTTACCATTCGATGATAAGATCCTGTGTGAAACAATAAAATGTATGCATTTAAAACTTAAAACACACTTCACTGTGGTTTATGAATTTGCCTTGGGGAAGAAAATGCAATTTCAATGTATGTTACTGTGTTTGAGGCAAGAGAGGCCCCAGGAGGATTTTCCACAGGTATCCAGCCCTTCCTGGTGTAATCACAGGTGTAATCACAACTGAGAAAAGGAATAGTTTTGCATAGCTGGTGAGGTGGCTCAGTGGGTAAGGGACTTGCTATCAGGCCTGACAACCTGAGACCCACACTGTAGAGGAGAGATCCTACTCTAATGTCTTCCTCCCCACCTCACACATACTGAATAAATACATTTAAAAAGAGTTGGTTTTAACACATATTCTTATATTTTGAGGACTTCAATAACTTTTCTCCCAGTTTTTTTTTTAATTTGTGGGATCATGTAACTTCTGTTTATGTGTTCTTTTGGGGTGTTGCAGATTGGACTCACTAGATGGGCCCGTTCTCTCTGAGTAATTACCCCTTGTGTCTCCAGTAAACCCTTGTAACTGTAACTCCCTCATTCCTAAATACATGATCTAACAGCTTAGTCAAGATCCATGCCAGAGAGAGCAAGCAATGTGTTCTTCTCACTAACAAGTGAGTTCCAGATACTGGAGTAACTAACTAATACTGGAGATGACAAAGTACGGAAGGAGGGTAGGAAGTTCTTTCCTGTCTTCTTCAACTTGCCTTAATATTATTTAATTCAGTAATTGTAATTCAATTAATATTTTTAAATGTTCTAAAACCCTTTAGAGAACCGGCAAACCCCATTTTACTCTAAATGTCTTCAGAAGTAATGACTATACATGGTATATGTTTTTAATTTTTATTTACATCAAGTTTAAATGATTATGTTTGCCTGAAAATAAAGGGTATCCCAAACTTTGATCCCTTACATTAACTGTTCAATATTCATAATTTTCTGAAGCAGAATCTCATAAGTACCTTTTAATTATAAATAATTTAGAAGTTTGGCTTAAAACACATTTTAAGCAGTAATCATGCATATAACAAAGTTTTTTTTCAATAAATATGTTGTGTAGTTTGTACATTGAAGCTTTTAAAAATCTAAAAGCTATGTAACTATTCACTTTTAAGACTGGACACAATGCTGCTGTTCAAGCAGCCCTGCCTCAAATTCTAGGTACAGGCAGAAGGGCAATTTTTTCTGTTTCCTTTTTATTTTTTTTTTCAGACTAATATTTACTGTTTTGCAGACTTTTTAAAATTTGAAATCCTTGTTATAAGCTGCAAGTGACTTTTATGATTATCTATGAGGGCCTAGTATACTATGAGATACAAATGCTTTTTGAAACAAGGCCTCACACTCCCCTAACTTACACAGCACACTTAGCTCATCTGCTCTCTTTCCAAACACCATATTCTTTTTTTTTTTAATTTATTATATTTGTGTTTTAATTTTACACATCAGCCATGGGTTCCCCTGTCCTCCCCCCTCCTGCCCCTGCCTCCGCCTTCCCCCAGCCCCTCCCCTCCATTCCCATCTCCTCCAGGGCCAAGACTCCCCTGGGGATTCAGCTCAACCTGGTGGATTCAGTACAGGCAGGTCCAGTCCCCTCCTTCCAGGCTGAGCAAAGTGTCCCTGTGTAAGCCCAGGGTTCCAAACAGCCAGCTCATGCACTAAGGACAGGTCCCGGTCCCACAGACTGGGTGCCTCCCAAACAGATCAAGCTATTCAATTGTCTCACTTATCCAGAGGGCCTGATCCAGCTGGGGGCTCCACAGCTTTTGGTTCATAGTTCATGTGCTTCCATTTGTTTGGCTATTTGTCCCTGTGCTTTTCCAGTCTTGGTCTCAACAATTCACAGTCTTACAGTCCTTCCTCTTTCTTGACAATTGGACTCCTGGAACTCCACCTGGGGCCTGGCTAGGATCTCTGCATCCACTTCCATCAGTTATTGGATGAGAGTTCCAGCATGACAGTTAGGGTCCAAACACCATATTCTTAAGAGACAATTCATGAGCCTCCTGGCTGGAGTTGGCTACTGCTCTGTGCTTGCATTCCAAAGCACAGACATGCTAGAAAAGATTCGTGCAAACTAAACAACACAGTAAGCTGCTGTGTGCTGCCACCTAGTTAGAGTGTGTGCTCTGTAAAACAGATGTTTAATTGGGTTTTCATTAACCGGCAGTCTCTGGGCTTTGCAGTCTTGATGTCAAAAAAGCCTGTGTATTTCTGAAGCTTCTCCACAGAGAAATGTATTTCCCTATATGGGTTTGAAAAAAAGTATTTTAAGTTTAGTTTTGTGTTCAGGGAAGTGTGCTAGAGGTCCTGTCTCTGAGCTGCAGGGCCATCTTATGATTTCCCACTAAACTTGGTCTCTGCTTGAGAAGTCCCAGAAGTGGCAACAGTAGCTTGGTTATGTCCCAGAATTGTTTGGTAATTACTTTGTGTTGGCACTTGAATAAAAGAGTTAAACATTTCAGCACAGTGTGCTGCTTAGGGTTTTTTTTTCCTTATAAATTAAGCAAAACAAAGTTATTCAATATTAGTCACAAGGAGGCAATGCAAATTCCACATAATATGCAATCCAACAAAAGCATTATAAAATGTTATTATTCTCAAAACAAATGTGAGAGCAAGCAAATGTCTGTGGGTGGCTTGGTGGGGCTGGAAGTTATGGAAGCTTCTGGAAAACAACTACAAGTGCATTTCTAACAGATGATGGGTTAATCTGCAATTTTTCCCCCATTGAAGAGTATATTCTTCTTTTCAGGAGCATACATACTTTGGAAACAAGGCTACCTAATCAAAGAGCTTATTTTTGAAGAGGACTCTAAATGACCCCTCTGGATCCAGTTTTCATAGTGACCCAAAAAGTTGCTGGCTTTGTTTTTTGTTCCCAAGAGAATCACTAACTTAAGTATGAATGATTCAGTAGGGGAGAACATTAAATGGTATTGGCATGGAGGACTACTAACTGCCTCAGCCTTTTAAAAACAGTGCCATACCATGCCAAAAGAGGTTATCCCATGTAACCACCGTGTTCTAATGTAATAAGGACTTGTATTTTCTCTGGCAATAATCAGGCCTAGTCAGCAGAGCCAAATCACACTATAGTTCACAAACTAACAGCAATGTGTTTACCACAACATCATTGAGAGTTAAGTCTAATTGTAAGCTAAGAATGTATATCTCAGATGAACTCCATGGCAATTCTGATTTCATACAATACTAAAGATGGAAGCCATCTGAGCAAAAATATCCTACCTAACACCTTCATGTAGACACAAAAGAACCAATAATCAGTGAGGTTAGATAATGTAAGGTTTACAGATGATTAAAGACAGAATCAAGGTTAAATATAAAAGTGACCAATCATCTCTGAGGAATTTATTTTGGTTAATTAATAAAACAAATATTTGCTTTGTAGATCACTTATTTGTTTAGAAAGAAATAATGCTTTTAATATTTTAAATGATGCTATTTCTATGATATCACTGTTACTTCATAAGTATAAAATCACCTAGTCTGTATGCTGCTCATTGGCAGAATGGAGGTCCTTGTCTTTTGTCCTGGGTGAATTGTAATTTCAATACAAGATGAAACCAGAAGAACAGGAAGTTCGCAGGTTACTCAACACAAGGTCTGGGGTGCTGCTCCCTTGCTTTAATGCTTAGCATCCTGCTCTTTTCTTTGTTCACTGAGTGAGCCTCTGGTGCTGCCAGATAGTGAGGATAGGACCCCACAGTCTTGATCACTTCCTTTCCTAAGCCTACTCAACAAGAATCTTAATAATTACAGAAATGCAAAACTCATGATTTAAACCCTATTAAGACTTGGTAATTATGTCTGTGTTTGTATGAACATTCAATCAGGGTCTGTCTTTTCTCCTTAGCCTCCTCCTAACAGAGGTATGTAGGAAACTTAAATGCTTGATAAACACCACTGAACAGGTGCATCACAGTTGCCAAGACATAGTGATCACTTGGGCACATATGAGCCATACAAATTTTTTGTCCTTAATCCAGGCCTGCAGAATAAAAAACACTGGGGTTGGAGATTAGATGTGTTTGAACATCCCCTAGAGTTTTAGTTTGTTTTTGTTTAACATAAACAAACATTTAAGATTTCTTTTTTGTAAACCCATGTTGATTTCTAATCATAGATATTCATAATGACCTGGAAAGAAAATGGTATCTCCAAAGTACAATTTTAATGATCTAGACAGTAGAAAGGGATGTGTTGGCATAACGCATCTTACTCCTAGTTAATTTTCCTTTTCTATGAAAATGAATATATTCTGTCTCATGTGAACAAGTGATTTCATGAGAGGACATTTTTCGGATTGCTAAGGGCATGAAGATAACCTCGTATCAGACCCAGGACTCAACCCACGAGGAAGGAGCCCACAAGTACTACACTACTGCTAGTTCTCATGGATTGGGACCTGCATAAGGAGCTCAGGTGTAACTTCCTGTAGCCCTCCCCACAGACACTTTAGAAGAAATGCATTTGGTTCTCTTTACTTAAATCTATAGTGTTGCTTATTAAATAGTCACACCCACCAGGGCTGCAACCCAATTTATTCTGTTGGAGTGCGTAAGCTAACTCTGGCAGGCCAATTTTCTCACTGCTTTTAATTCTGTTAGAAGGTCCAGGAGCAAAAACTAGGAATCCTTTGAGGGTGGGAGGCTTCCTTCTCTTTCTACCAGCCCAGGGTCCTGCATGGCCTCCCCATACAATGCTGTACTTTGTTTCTGTTTTCTTTAATTGCTACGGTTTTGTTTTTGTTTGTGAGAATTGAAATCATCAACATAGTTTAGTATGAGATAGAAAGTTTAGAATTCTTACAAAAGGTTTAATACATTGATACATTCATATAAAGAATTTTCTTGTTTAAAAAGAATTTAAAGAAGCCAGGTGGTGGTGGCGCACACCTTTAAACCCAGCACTCAGGAGGCAGAGCCAGGCGGATCTCTGTGAGTTCGAGGCCAGCCTGGGCTACCAAGTGAGTTCCAGGAAAGGCGCAAAGCTACACAGAGAAACCCTGTCTCAAAACAAACAAACAAACAAACAAAAACAAAAACAAAAACAAACAAACAAACAAAAAACAAAACAAAAGAATTTAAAGAAATCCAGGAAGAAAATGTATTGTTGCAAGTGTATTTAGTAATGAAGTGGCTCAGGAGAGTCCTGGATAATGTTATAGATGCTACTATGTTTACATGGACTGAATTTCTTTGAAACAATCTGTTTTTTTTTTTTATTTTTCTAATTATTCTTCTAGTTAAATAAATTGGGAAAAAAAAAACATATCCTGAAACTATTGTGTACCCCCTTGGGTCTATGTTTTACTCTATATAGAAGAAAAAGTCTCCAGGAAAAAGCATTGAATTTGTTTCCTGAAATTTCTAAAACCTTATTTTGAATATTTCTAAAAATCATCCCAGACAGAGTATGCTACATTCTGAAGTGCATAAAAATGAGTGTTATTTTTTTTAATGGCTTTAGAAGTTAAATTTAGGTGGAAAAATATAAAATCAAAGAGCAAATAAACTCATCTGGGCAGTCATTTCTTCACCTAAATGCCCATGGCTGCATCATGCTATGATTTTAAAGGGGTCTATGTGCATTAACAGAGACACCTTGACCAGACATCTGTGCTTAGTCTACATTAAGAGCTGATCCCAACCAGCCAGGGTGGTGCTCGCCTCTAACTGGGAGACGGTGTGTACTAGTTCCCTTTCTGTTACTGTGGTAAAACACTCTGACTAAAGGTAGCTCAGGTGAAGAAAGGGTTTATTTTGGCTCAAAGTTCCAGAGAGGTAGAGTCCATCATGACAGGGAAGGCATAGCAGCAGTAAAGGAAAGCCTGGCAGCTGGATGGTCACATTTCATTCATACACAAGAAGCCTTCCCCTACTGATGTACTTCCTCCAGCAAGGCTCCACCTACAAAATGTTATATAATATCCTCAAACAGCACCACATCTGGGAGCCAAGTGTTCAAGACCACAAGGCTTTGGGGGACAGTCCTCATTCAAACCACCACACTAAGGCAGGAGGATTAACAGTATGTGGCTAGACTGAGTGAAAACAAAACCCAAAACGAACAAAAACAAGCACACAAACAAAGAACTAATTCCCTGACCTCAGCTTTCACTTGTGTTATCTGTTCACTTGGGGGTCACCTGTGAAAAGGATGTCCACTGCTTTTTTAGAGAGGCTGGGACAAATCTGACCTCTTCTTATCAACTTTTTTGTTGTAGCATTTCATTCTGTGGTTTGCACCAAATCAGGCAGGGTTATATAACCTTAATTTGTGTGGTTTGAAACAATACAGTTATATATTTAAGGGACTAAAAAGGAAGAGTGGCCAGAAAAGAATTATCACTTGAAATACTTGAAAATTTTAAGGTCAGTGGTATCTATACTACATTCCTTTCATTCCATATTGCAATTCTTCTTGTAAGCAGTCTTCAGGCAATAAATCCCAGGAACACCACCATCAGACAATGTGTTCAAGTCAATGATCTTTCTGTGCTAATGTCCCTGGGAAGAAGCCAGCTGCCACAGGGTGCACCAAAGACCTGCATGCAGAAGACATGTGAACAACAATGCCTAGGCTGACAAAGGACCAAAAAATTGCCAAGCAGGAAAATATCTTCAGCAGATTCAAAGGTGTATCATTCAGGCTCACATGAATAAAAGTTTTTGTCCCTTAAGATCAGCCTACAAACAAAAAACAATACAAAACATACAAACAAACAAAAACCCACATCTCCTCATTCTCCTACTTCATGTGTTCCATAGGGATATTTTCAAGGCGAGTTTGGCCTTGGAATCACATTATCCAAAACCATGAAATCTTCAAAGATAACTCTAAAATTCTCCAAAGACTATGAAAGCCTTTTCCCAAATAATACAGATGCCAATAGCAAAAGATGAGTGATAGTCCTTTACTCAGGAAAGGAGGAATAAATCCAGATCATTTTCCTTCACCTTGCCTGTTTTAGGTGAAAAATCCATTTAATCAAAAGTAGAAACCTTTTTTTGTGTTTTTTTTTTTTTGTGTGTGTTTTTTTTTTTTTTTTGTTGTTGTTGTTGTTTGTTTTTGAGTCAAGGTTTCTTGTGTTGTCCTGACTGTCCTGGAACTTGCTCTGTAGTCTAGGCTGGCTTCAAACTCACAGAGATCTGCATGCCTCTGCCTCTTGAATGCTGGGATTAAAGGTGTGTGCCACCACTGCCTGGCTGTAGAAACTTTTAATATGAAAAATGTTTGATAATTACATCATAAACATACAGGTAATCTTGTGATGCTAGCACTGTCCACACTACTCTGATGTGCTCAATCACAACCTCAATTGCTAATGAACTGTAAGGCATTACCAATGCTTTTAAGCTAAAAGATTAATATTTCTACATAACAGTATATATTGTTGAACTAATTAAGCTTTAACATGAATAAACAATGAATAATAAACAAAGAGAAAGGAAGGATCAGACAATTATAAGTAACAGCATCAAACACAGTCAACTGCCTTTGGCCAAGGGAGTACTCTATCTGTTTTAGAATGTCTCTCTATGCATCTACATTTCTACACATATGTATCTAACTGTCTGTCTTAATTATTGTTGCTACTATTTTTTTTAACTCATGTCTTTCCTCTGCTTCTTTCCATGCTATGAATTAAAGGTTCTAAGACTAAGGTATGTCCACTTTTTACTTTTAAAATCATTAGGTAGGTTTTGTCTAAGTTACCTATCTTGGCTTTGAATTCACTCAATAACTAAAGCAATGATTAAATTTGTGATTCTCCTGCTTCAGGTCTTAGAATAAGTGAAGTCTAGCTACAGATTTACTTTAAACTAACTTGAATTTGAGTGGTAATTTTGTTGACTGCATTTTGGGTAGCTAAAAATAATACACTATTGTGAGTTTTCAAAGATACGCTTGGGGTCAATACCAACGATATGTAAATTATAAATGACTAACATAATCAACACTGAAAAACATTATCTTAGAACTTATATGTCATGCAGATATCCAGGCACAATTTCCAGGTAACTTGAAACTCCTAACATTGTTTCTTATTCAGGTTGGAGAGAGGATAGTGGTGAAGAGTATGTCCTGTTCTTATACAGCCCCAGGCTTGGTTGCCAACAGGTGGCTCACAGCAGCCTGCTACTCCAGTTCCAGGAGATCCAATGCTTTCTGGCCTTTGCTGGTATCTGCATGCCCATGGTGTGCATGTACTCGTGCAGCACAGACATCCACATAAATAAAATACATAATAGCAATACTAATAAATCTTAAAATAATTGTTATTTTATTGAAGTATAGTGATTTTAATATGTTCTTAATAGATTAGTGTTTGCAGACCATCATTATAATCAAATAAATGCTATTTATCTCCCCAGACAGCACCCCCAGAAAATGAGAACTGTGCTGAATCCCCTTCATTGATCCACACAGAAGCACAACCACCCAACTCCAACATGGTGAATGCTATTTGTCCTGTGAGACTTGTCCTGCCAATGTTTGGCATATGTCTAAAACACAATGTAAACACAGCAAAAAAACCAAACCAAACCAAACTTCTCAATCAAGAAATGCTAAAACAAAGCAATAAAATATATGGAGAATATTTTTCTTTGAAAAAATCTCAAACTTTTTTTTTCGAGACAGGGTTTCCTCTGTAGCTTTGGAGGCTGTCCTGGAACTTGCTTTGTAGACCAGGCTGGCCTCGAACTCACAGAGATCCACCTGCCTCTGCCTCCCAAGTATAAAATGCTACTGGATTTTAGACAAAATGGAAACTCAGAATGAATAAATCAAACAGGTGTTAGTTGTTTATTTTGTAAATTTTATGTGAACCTTTCTGAATTATTACCATTTTTGTTTTTAACCTGTGAAAGCCTAAATAAACAAGCATTTAAATGGGCATGGGGCTCACCATTAATCTAAAGATATAAGCCTAGAGGAATATTAGTAAAATTAAACATTCAAACCTATCACAAAATTAGAAAGGTATCAATTAGTCATTTCAATAAAGCAGAAAGACTTGTTCCAGTGAGAACTATCAATCTTTAAACATACTGACTTCAACTAGGCAGAACTGGTAAGGATCCGAGTTGCAAGCATAGTTCAAAACAATAAATAAAACTTACTAGTTTTAATACTTTGCAAAGAGTTTCTCAGATTAACTTGATTATCAATGCCTATTTGCAATAATTATGCTATACTTCATTTATCACAGTAAAGTTGTAGAACACACTGTGTGTTTGTCCATTGAACATTGAGAACCTACTATGCATCCAGCCCACAGGCAACTGTAAGTTCTATGCCACTTGTGACTCTGACACATCATCAATCAGGGTTTGTCCTGCATGGCCTGCATGGTTAGCATTTTTCTGCTACCACTCAAATGAATACTCGCCCTCTTTACATGATTTATTTAAGTAAGTAAAAGAGTGTGGCCAATTCAGGATTACCTCACATTTATTTAGCAGCCCGGTTTCTTGTAGCCGTGACCAGATGCTCTGTATCCGCCCAGCGTGCTCAGGGTGGGTGGTAGAATTACCACAGATGCACTGGTGTTTCAGCATCAGAGGGTCATAGACAATTCCTTTGAGATAAAGAAAACACAATCAAAGGTTGCATAGTAGAAGATATTGCTATGCATTATCAGATACAGTAAGTAGTCTGACGCCATTCTCAAGACCATGTCTCAGCTATTCAACTTGTGTGTCTGAAAAATGTATGCAAAACATCTACCATGGATAAACTAGTCTTAGGTCAATAAATATGTAAAGTGATATATAAAGATGTATATACACACATGTATTATCACATACATAATGCAGTCTTATTAGTATTTCACACAATTCAAATAATTGTGAACTCCTCTGAGGTAGAAAATTCACTTCAATATGGATTCTAATTTTGTCAGAGAAGTTATGAAGTAAATAGTTTTAAAATCTTGAAGTAACTTTATGAGTAAACTTGAATTTCACTTTAGGGTTATTTCTTGGAATAAGCTGGAGGATTTCCAGTGTCTTCCCTAGTCAGTTTAGCATTCCATCAAAGTTGTTCAGAAAGCTCCTTTGCTTTCTTATGCCTCTATTGTAATATATGCCAAAATATAAGAAGCACACCTTGTGGGAAGCAGACGAAGTCCTGAGCAAATGCGTATTGTTGACTGGAGCACAGCCATGTCAAGGACCCTATGCCTCAGACTCAATGGGAACAAAAAGGCTTTCCCTTCGCTGGGCTCGGAAGAATGACAAAACCTTCTGGTCTAAATATGTATGTTACAAAAGATTGCCTGTAGCTATAACCAATTTATACAGAAACCATCAGCCACAGCTTCTTCTTCCAGTGTGGACTACAACCTAAAACTTAGAGCATTTCTCATGGCCTGACAAGAGGCTTTTCTATCATCATGTCTCCCTTGACGTTTTAGTCAGTGACATCAATGAGGAGCAGATGAAGTCCTGAGGGAATGCATGTCATTGACAAGAGAACAGTCATGTCAAGGTTCCCACTGCCGTAGGCACACAGAATGTCAAGGCCCGGCCCAGGTATTCCTATTGACAAAGGGTTGGACTTCAGCTAAACCCAGTGTATGTAGACAGTATGACTGCAGCTTCCTCATCCTGGATGTGACTTTGTCTGCAGAAACTATCTATACTACCCTCCTCCAGGATAACTGCAAGCTGAGACTGTGCCCCTACAGAGACCTTCTACCAAGACTAGCTAGCCACCTCCTCACTCAGCTGTGTACAGTGAATTCATTTCCTGTTCATTTGTATATAATAACTCACTTCCTTGTTCAGCTGTCTACAATAAACCCACCTCCTCCTTCAGTGCTATAGAACAAATATGCTGAGTTCCTGGGCTGATGGTACATCTCCATCAGAGCACATAGCCTACCCAATCCCAGCTTAGCTATTCCTGTGTCTGTGTGTTTGTCCTTTCTTCTTTCCCTCATTGAACCTGTAGGGTCAAGTCCAGAGCTGTACAACTCAAATCAAATCCAAAGCCATGCAATGCCAACGGTAGACATTATGATATCGCAAAAGTCTTGTCAGGTTTCTTTTAAAAACAATTATCAATTATAATTCACTATAGATTTCATAGATAATAAAATTCAGCATCAGAATTTAGTATATGTGATATTTTAGTTATACCCTGTAATGGGAAAAATTTGTTGAAAAAAGTTATTAGTGAAACATAATATAGGATTTTGGCAGGGCAAGCGATAATGTTATTTACAAAACTGTCTCTTATAAGAAATTATTTAGCTGATCAAGCATCTTCCAATCAATGACAGCTCAAGGACATTCAAGGTGATGGTGGTACCTATGATAAGAAGTTAAAGAACAATAATGAAAACAATTTGTAACTTATAAATGCCAGCCTTTGACTTTATTTTCTCTTGGACCTATATTATCATGTTAAAGAGATGTTACTGAAGATGGGAAAGTATTTCCCTTTGAGTGTGCTAAAATCATGCAGAAGAATGACATCTACATCTTGAAACCATATGGTAAAAATTACGTCTGTCAGAAAATATTGTTTTACTATTCCAAATAATATCCATTCTTAAGATTCACTGGCTTCAAAACCCACTGCTATGTCTGTTCCTGATCTCCTGGAACTTTTCTCAGCCTCGATCTCTCTTCCTAGCTGCCGAGCACACACTTATTTATCTGAATGCCCAAATCACCCCTTGAATGCCTCATGGTTTTCCTAAATGCTAATGCCTCTGGTTTTCAATTCTTGATCTTAAACCACATTCTGTGCTCTTCAGTTTTACAAGGGACCTCAAGATCCTTTATTGCTCACACCAGAAACCTTGCTGTCCCCTTGATATTTCCTAGACTCCAAAGTCCTGTCTGTTTTCCCTCCCGAACAGATCTTGAATCACTCACTTCTTATCTCTGTGGTTCAAACCATATACAATCCACAGTCCTATCCTCTCTAATCTGGACTCACAAGATAACTGGGAAGCAGCTACTTGGTTGTCCTTGTCTCATAGCAGCCACTTTGCTCACAGACTCTGCTTCACTGATGAGAGTGACATTCCATCGTACAGCAGAGATAAGTCCCTTCCCTCCTCTGCAGTTCTCTGTTCACCAGCCTCTCTTAGGTTTCTGTGTCTACAACAAAGGCTTTTCTTACATTCCTCAAAAAGGTCATAACCTACCAGCTTGAGATCTCTCTAAATGCTGTTACGTTTATGCCCAAGTCCTTCCTCCTCTGCCTAACTCCACCTCTCAGCTGGCTCATTCCATTTTTTTCTTCAAGGCTCAGTGTTAATGATACCTACCCAACAAAATGCCACCTGAGATCTGTAAATCAGATTCCTTTACCATTATGTCTGACCTCTCAGCTTTTTCTATGTTCTGGGGACTCCTTCAGGACACTGATGAAAAGGACATAATACCATAGTTTTGTCAACTTTATCTTTTCTTCATTAGACAGTAAGATTTACAGAAGCACAGGCTGTAGTTTACTACTTTAAAAACTTTTGAATTCCCAGTTTCTGCAGCTTTGTTTGGAATAAAGCAGGGCCTCCAGAGTATGCTGGGATGAGTGAGTGAAAAGCATAGGTAAGGAAACTCAGGAATGAGGGGTCTGCATTCTGTGATCCAGCCATCTTGATTAACTCAGCCAGCAGATCTGCTTGGACTCGTGGTGCTTAAGTAGCCGTCACTGATATACTGTCCTTTGCCTTACACCTCTTATCTCTCAGCCAAAGTGCATTTCTTTTACTTCATTTTATATTTGTATAAAACATTTTGCACAATTTCACTGTTTTCATTTTGTAGAAAATCCAACATGAGTGACTATTCTTAAATAAAGTAAAAGGAAGATGCCAGAAAGGGCAGACAAGACCCGAGGCAAACAGCAAGGAAGGGCGACAGGAAAATCACAAAGTGCACATGTGTGTCTTGGTGATCATCCTTATCAAAGTGATTTATGGGTTGCATTACTTAATCAAAGCTGTTTAATAAATTTTCAACTTCTGCTTCATACTACAACAAGTAATAAAACAATATAGAAATGAGAAATATAATATTTGCCTCATTAAAATATATCCTTTAAGAGCACAAAATATAATCATTCATGTTACTTAACTTTTTCTATTTTTCTTTATAAATCTAAGCCCATTTAGATAATAAATTTCCCCTTTTTAAAGTTTTCAGAACACACACTGTCAAGAAAACTAAAATTAGGAAACAAGCCTTGGTAGCTACAAAGTCTTGCCTTGTATCTGGAGATTGTAACACAAAGTCCAGGAGGTCTTGGAAAGGCATTTGAATTTAAGGGGAGATAAATAAACTCTGGAACCCCAGAGTTTCACTGACTCATCTTAATGATGTATCAATGAGGTGCTAACAGGTCAACTGTAAGGTGAGCCATCAGCCTGTCCTTCTCCATCCCTTTCCTCTTCCTTTTTGTTTCCTCAGAAACAGAGACTGCTCCCCTCCCTGAGAACCATATGGAATTCAACTTTTGTTTTACACCTTCTGCCCTGCTGGTTAGCAGCTGTCATATAAACCCAAGGACCCATTTTTTTCATGAAAAATGTTTACGCAAAATAGTCTTTGAAACCTTTACCTGTGCTTTAAACCTCAGAAGTTTTAAACCTCACAAAGCTTTCTACAACACAGACACCTCCTCACACATGTGCACACAGAAACACAGAAACACACACACACACACACACACACACACACACTACACACATATACACATACACCACATATATATACATACAATACACACAAACACACATATTACATACACACCACACATACACACATGCTACACACAACACACACTACACACATACACACAGACAGACACACATACATACAAATTACACATGAACACACCACACACACACACACACACACACACACATAAACTGAAAAGTTTGGATATTTTAGATAAGTTTGAACTCTGTTTTCTATGGCTTTCAGCATAGTAAATGTGATGATGTATTTGAAGCAGCAAGTATATTCTTGTCTTAGTCAGGGTTTCCATTGCTGTGAAGAGACACCATGGCCACAGCAACTCCTATAAAGGAAAACATTCAATTGGGGCTGGTTCACAGTTTCAGAGGATCAGTACATCATGGTGGGGAGCATGGTATGGCATGCAGACAGATGTGGTGCTAGAGCTGAGAGTCCTTACATCTTGACTCAGAGGCAACAGGAAGTGGACTGACTCACTGCACGGTATCCTGAGCATAGGAGACCTCAAAGCCTGCCCCACAGTGACACACTTCCTCCAACAAGGCCATACTCATGCCAACAAAGCCACACCTTCTAATGGTGCCACTCCCTATGAGATTATGCGGGCCAATTACACTCAAAACACCACAGCTGTCTTTCCTGTTCTTAACCATTATACAGCTAAGTGACTTTTTAGTCCAGGGAATCTGCTCATGTCTCCAGCAGTCTGTCTAGTAAGACCCAGTTTAGGTAAGCTGAATCCTCAGGGTCAATTAAGAAATTTGAGTCTAGACAAAAAAACTTTAGACAAAGAACTACTAATTTGATTCCAAATTCCTGGCATTCAGTTTCTTATTTCACTTCTGGTATCTGCCTGGAGACTCACACCTTCTCAGAACATCTGTTACCAGCATTAATAAATAGCATTTATTAAGCACATTCTTGGGCCAAGAGCTAGCAGAGTGCAAGGCAATGCACAGCATCTCTACTTAAAAACATGCATCTGTAAATAATTTTCCAATGTGTATCATACTCTAGCAGTTTCATTTGATGACATTTAACCTATGATCTAGTAATAAAAATCAGACAGCCACAAAATGGTAAGATGAAATGCATTTTTTTCAAACTATGTGTGATAGTGATAACAGAGGCTGTGAAGTTAGAGAACTTAAAAAAAAAAAACAGTAAAAACATTTTAAAGAGAAAATGAAATGGTAGGATTACTAAACCGGGTAGAAAGGACCTCAGTGAGTCTTCTCATACATACAATCCACAATGATTTGAAGACCTGCTGGAAAAACAAAAACAAAAACAAAAACAAACAAAAAAAAACAACAAAAAAAAAACCCGATGCCTTTAAACAGAAAACATAGTGTCCAAATGTTTTCCTTGTTCTTATCTCTGAAGCAAGCAATAGAATACTATTTACATATCAATTAGGTTGTATTAGGAATTGTATGTAATCTAGGGAAGGCTTAAACAAGTGACACACTCATAAATGCACTCCACTGCATATCAGAAGCTCCTGCACTTTGGGGTCTGGAGCCAATCTCCCCTGGGCATTCAGAAAGACTCTATTTTGAAACAAGTACCATTCCTGACAACATGTAGGCAGGCACACTATAGTTGTAACTCTTTCTATTCCTAACCCAGTCTATCCACAGGGCTTATTTGCCTTGATTTATTTGATTACCCATGTCTTCCACACTATTGAGAGTGTCCCCTCCATCATATCTGTTATATCTTTTCTTGGGAACACATAAATCAAGTACCAAGCTATTTAAAATTTTAGATTTTATTTTATGTATATGAGTATTTTGCCTGCATGTATGTATGTGCACCACATGTGTGCTTGGTATCCATAGAGGTCAGAAAGCATTGAATCCCCTGGAGCTGGAGTTGTGGATGGTTGAGTCACCATTTGGGTGTTGGGAAATAGAAGCTGGTCTTTTGCAAGAGCAAAACATGCTCTTAACTGTGTAGATATTTCTCCAGCCATGTAATATTTAATTATTTGTAGACTTTAACATGTCAAGTTAGCAAATGATGTGACATCCCAAACTGACTTTCAGAAGAATTGGTAAATTGTGTCTTTTTGCTAGTTAAGATCTTTTTTATGATTTACAATTTATGTTTTCATCTTCACTAAATGATAGTATCAAAGTATCAGATGGAAAAACTGGATTGAAGAATTTCTACCACAGGCTTCTGAACTAACTGTACAAAAGCCTGTTACAGTGTAGGAACTGAATTAAATGCTAACATTCAACTGCAGAGCCAAGAAAGACAGTTAACCAGCATGTAAGCTGGCATAAAGGGAAGCCACATGTACCACAGATTTGTTAGGAAAATGGGAAGATTTTTCTATATTCAAGAATGAGTGAGAAGATAAAAGCAACATAGACAGAGGGAGGGTGTAGAGGGAGGGGGAGACAGAAAGACAAAAACTGTAGAGGAAGCTGGTCATTCTACCCAGCTCAGTAGCCATTATTTACTATAGACTGAAAAATAATATTTTAAAAATTGCTTTAGCATCTAAGTGTTGAGCATGAGGGCAGAGGTCAAACTAAATTAAAAGATGGGGTGAGTGAGAAGAAAGTGGACATAAGTAGGGGCTGCAAGGAAATCAAAGAACAGAGAATTAAAATTGATGTTGGAGGCAGCAAACATAAATCCGTATTTTATAAAATCATTCCAGTGTCATGGGATATAAATGTAAGAAGCCTGAGAAGTATAAAGAAAAAAGACAAAGACAACATACATGGTTACAGAAAAATATTAAGTTAAGAGAAAAAAATAACTGAAACAAACACTGGGATGAGCCAGTGTTTTCACAATTTGTAAAAATTTGTAATTATTTTCACGACTTTTACAATTATCAGTTTAGTTTCAGTACCATGATTCCATTTGAAACTCAACTCTAGCTAACATGGTAGTGGTATAAAGAGATAATTTATCAGCATGGGTTAGGTCCTGGATGTAACCTACTGACACAGGAAGAGGACTATCAGGACTATCGGGTACCCAAGTGGTCTGGGAGAAAGGCCAATCCAATATGCTGTGGTGGTTTCACTGCGGCAAATCCATCCAGTGTAAATCCACAGCTAGGATCCTCTAGTGGATGCACTCTGTGAGCCATAGCCGAGCCTAATCTCTAGTTGAGCAGAAGACATGATTTTAGCAGAAAAATGAATATATTTCCCTTTGCCAAATTATTGGAACCTCAGATAATAAACAGTATTCCTAGTCTCTAAGTGGAGAAGCTCCTGTAATTTTAACACTACTGCCAAATATGACTTAACCTTCTTTGGAGGTTGTGGCCGCCTGGCCTTACCAGACATACCCCATCACCACAGCCATGACAGGAGTTCATACCTTCCTTGTTGGTCCCCAGACAGCTTGACCTGGGCTCTCCACAGGCCACCAGCTATGGCTGCTCTTGGGCTTGTGACTGGGTTCATTTAGTTCCCAGAGGAAGGACTTGAGAATTCACCTTAGCAACTGACTACATGAAGATATTTTCTCCATGGAATGCCTTTTCTTTTTGTTTATTTTTTTTGTGTGTGGTTTTGTTTTGTTTTTACTTTGTAGAAAGGAGGCTATGAGTCAGTTAGCCTGTGAGAATAAATATTTATAATAAAAATCTGAATGGTAATCCTTAAACATTGCATGAGTTCCAACTCGGGGGGCCTCTGGGCCCTGTGACAATGGTACCTTTCAAAGGAGGGAAGCAACAATGGTCCTATCCAGCTGTGATATGACAAATCACAATGATGGAGAGCATGGCGCAACCACCCCTAAAGGAGCACATACATTGGTGGTGACTGATAGCTCTCTAATGGTACTTAAGACCCGCTCAACAAGAGGGAAATCATGCACAGTCATGGGAAGCTAGCCAACTATGCAGGACTAGTAAAGTCATGGACCTTGGAAGATAACCTACAACCTCCACTTTACTAAACTAGCATAATCCCTAACTACATTCTAAATACTTTTACTTATACTCATAGATAAGAGTAGTCTTGATCTGGCATAAAACAAAACATTCCCAAAGGATACATCCAAAATACAATCCCCTCACCTAAGGCTTAGGGAGCATGGCAAAAAGAGGCCAGAAAGATGGTAAGAGTTGGAGAAATGAGGACTTTGCTGTGAGATGGTTTCCCCTTGGAATATCAGAGGCTGCATGTATGAAGTCTCACCAACATGACTGCCTAAACCTGAACTGAACAAAGACAATAGCAATAGACATGTCAACATGAATGGGGAAAATCCCAGAAAGCCTCACTCCTACACAAAGAACTACAGGCAATGAAGAGATTCTAAGAGTAGGAGAAATAATCTCTGATCCTACCCCCAGAAGAGCACAACCAATTGACTATACAATACCAAATTGTTAGCCTTGAAATCATACATATAAGTATATTATATAGACCAATCAGGTTGTATTTATATATGTAGGAAAAAATGTGTGTGTGTGTGTGTGTGTGTGTGTGTGTGTGTGTGTGTGTGTGTAGGAATATATATGTATGTGTGTGTATATATATATATATATATATATATATATATAATGTATATATATATGTATATATATTTATGTATATAGGGATATATATATTCCTACGTATAAATACATAGAGAGAGTTATATATCCATCTGTGAATGTATCACAAGAATGAACATTATGTTTACATATGCATTTCTCTATACATATGTGCATATCCATCTATATATACATATGTATATTGCCTCAGGGTCAGGGAAGAGTTTATTACACAAAATATTTATTTTAAAAAACTTTTCAAAAGCATTATTTTTCCATAATAAGAATTTAAGTTTGAAGATGCAGCATTTTTAATTTGAAAGACAATAACTAGGCTCTTCTTTACTCAAGAATACATAATGAGATACTCATCATTCTTGAGCAGAACAATAATTACTAAATAACTTTCCCTTTCAGTGTATTCAATCTGATCTACTGAATCCATAATTGTGTACTCTGCAATTATTATTTGCTGACTGAACTGAAGCTAATTGCCAAATAAACATAAATCTCTATGTTTTATAAAAGAGAACTTTGTATAAACTTTCAATTTGATAAGAAATTGTCTCATAAAATCCATTAAATATTAAAGGGTCTTAAATTCATTCCATATTAAAATTTGGAATATTTACTCTGATAAATATTAGACTATTGACATGATGAGAAAGAAACAAGTGGTCTGAAATGGTTCAGTCTTCCATTTGCATGGCCAGGTTTTAGCTATGCTTGTTCACATTATCCTGTGTGCAGTCCTGTTTTCCTCTGGACTTTTCTGGAAGTTACTCTCCCTGACCATTTGGACATACTGTTTTCTCAAATTTATAGGACCTCTCTAAGATTCAAGGATCCTGCTTCTTTGATGAACATGTGGAGTCAGAGAAAAATAAGCTTGTGAGGAAAGGACCACCCCTCTAAGTCAAGGTAGAGCAATGTCTACAAGGTTACAACAGCAGCCAGCAATGCACATACCAACACTGACATGAAATCAGTGACCAAACACACTTTTCAATCAAGGAGATTTTTTCAGCCGGTGGCAATGCAGTCGGGCAGCTATCACTATGCAGTCCATTAAGCCACTTGCATGAAAAAGGTAGTCAGCCTGCAGTTACTAAGACTACTGCTTTTGAGCCAGGCAGTGGTGGTGCACACCTTTAATCCCAGCACTTGGGAGGTAGAGCCAGGTGGATCTCTGTGAGTTCGAAACCAGCCTGGGCTACCAAGTGAGTTCCAGGAAAGGCACAAAGCTACACAGAGAAACTCTGCCCCGAAAAACCAAAAAAAAAAAAAAAAAAAAAGACTACTGCTTTTGCTAGGTTAAAGAAGTATTTCAGAGCTGGAGAGATCACTCTGTGGTTAAGAGAACTCCTTACTTTTGCTGAGAACCTGGGTTTGGTTCCCAATAACCACATGGCTACTCTTAACTAACTCTAGTTCCAGGAAGAACTCTGGCTTCTGCAGGCACCAGGCATGCATGTGATGCACACACACACACACACACACACACACACACACACACACACACACAAACATATACACATACATATAACACACACACACACATGCACACCCATAAACACACATACACATAAACACACACACAAACACACATACACACAACGCACACACACAAACACATATAAACACTACACAAACACACACACACTAACACAGACATACATACAAACACACATAAATACACACACACACACACACACACACACACACACACACACACACACAAAATATTCTCCCATGGAGGAGGTAGGCATAAAACACTAATATATATGACATAAAAACAAACAAATATGGAAAAAAGAAGTATTACTATGTATATTAGACATCCTGGTTTTGAGCAAAATTTTGCTAAACTTGGAGAGAGATAGCACAGGCATGATGGATCCTGGAGGTTTCTGCTGACACTGGACTGCAGGTGGGGGCTTTGTGGGATCTCTAGGCAGGTTTTCCAGTGCTGCAGGAAGTAGGGGATCTGGTCAGAGGCCACTCATGTGGCAAAGGAAATATGCCCAAACTGTAACAACTAGTAGGGGATGCTGCTATCTTGTGACATAATTGGTGATCAAGTTAGCTCCTATATATACTCTTAAAAGATGTCTGTCACCAGTTAATTAACCTGGCCAATGCATTAATTGATTTTTGTTGTTGTTTTCAGGTTTATTGAAAATATGACAGAACAGATTCAAACGGCTCCACATGGAGTTTTGAAACCGCAGGCTGAGTGACCTGCAGGTTAGAGAGGCATTAATTGATTTTTAAAGTAAAAAATGATAAATCATATCAAGGGTTGGGAACATAATTCCCCAAAAATACATTTTAGTGTTTCCAAGCTCAAAGGTTTGCATGAGGTGATAGATGTCCCCAGACCAAGCTCTGAATCCTGAAAAACAATTTTAAAATGAATCAGAGAAGCAACTAGAGCCTTAGGGACATATGCATAAACTCTCCCGGCTATACCCATGCCATGGCTCTCTTAGAGCTTTCCTGTCTTTAATTTGCTCAGTCACAGTGGAGAGCAAAGGTATTGTACACACCCCATTGTTGGCATGTGTTTCAGACCTGACCTTGTAGTTGGAGACCTTCTCTCCAGCCCCCACCAAGCCCTGTTAGTCCAACAACCCACTTATAAAATAAACACACAGACACTTATATTATTTAAACTGCTTGGCCATTAGCTCAGGCCTACCATTGTCTAGCTCTTACTCTTACATTTAGCCCATTTCTATTAATCTATACTTTGCCACGTGAATCGTGGCTTACCAATACCTTACATCTTTCTAGTCATGGCAGCAGCTGGTGGTGTCTTTCTGCCTCCAGGCTTCCACCTCCCAGAATTCTCTTCTCTCTTGTCCCGCCTATACTTCCTGCCTGGCCACTGGCCAAACAGCATTTTATTTATACAGAGCGATATCCACAGCATGACCTTGTTCTGGACTTACAATTATATGCTTGCTTTGTCTGTAGCCAGGGTCTAAAATATCAAAACGGCTGGAGGCAAAGAATATGTTGGTCAGAAAGCCCACCCAGAGGTACCATAATGAATGGACAGGCAACTAACACACATACATTCAAGCAAGGCTTGACTTGCTACCCTTGACTCCCAAGAGTCGTTTGTGTGAGAAGTCAGAAAAAAACACGGAAGCAAAACAGCAAGAAACCAATGAGGAAAAGATATTCTTCAGAGCCAAATGAGGAAGCCAAGCATCATAAATTTCCTTGTGGCCAGTCTCTGGGAAGGTAAGAGAGTCTGAGGCACACTGCTGAAGAATGTGGTAGGGAGTTTATTTCCAAGGGGGATCCATGCACCTGTTGATGAATTTTCCAGGCTCTTGAATGATAACAATTTATGAGGCTATTAATACTAAGCCCAAGATTTATCAGATGTGCTGTTTGTCTTGTGGCCAACATAACCTCATAAAATTTGAGTTGCATTGAGTTAAAATGGAGCATTCTGCTATTGGAGTTATTCCGAGCATTTAAATCGGCTAATCCTACAAGAACTGCACATTTCTCCTGCCTATTAAAGGGACTTTAGGGATTCCTACCAGTGGAAGAGGCAGGCTGTCGGGGACAGTCTGCTGTTGGGTGAGGTAACATGGAAGCTGCAGGGGAAGAGTGGGTCCTGGAGAGGAGTCCATGCTTCTCTAATCCATCGATGTCAGCTAGCCGAGCCGGGTGCATTGAATGTCCATGTGCGTGTGAGGACTCCAGCAAGGAAGGCTGTCAAGGAAAGGGCAAAAGAGAAAGAAATGTGAGCCCAGGCTCGAGGAAGACACAGAGGGCAACATGTCAACAAATTAAGATCATCAGGCCAGGGACATAACCAGTGAGAGGGAAAGGGACAGAAAACAGCAGCAGCAGCACCAGCAGCAAAATAGAGAGATGGGAAGAAGAAACAAGATCCAGTCAATAGCAATAAACCCATTCTACAGATGTTTACACACCAACAGTCATCCTTGCTGTCTAGCTGGAAGGAGGTGATGGCAGGATGAATTGATTCAAACTGCCAGTTGAACCAATTGAAGGAAACAGATCTTTAACCCCAGTAACAACATCTACTCACTGGTTGCCTTCTTTAACACTAGTGTTTTGAACTCAGCCCTAGAAGTGATTCACATAAAAGGAAGAACCACTCAGCTGCTGTTAAATTGCCTAGGAGGCTTGATTGTTAATACTCTACCCTAAATTAACTTCACTGGTATTGTGAGGGAAATTTCCGAACATTTCTGAAATTACCAGTTAACTGACTATATTTTGACATCTTTCAGTTTTCATACAATGATGGAGGATGACAGAGTTTTGTCATAGTTTGAAGAGGAGAATATCACTGCTACAAAATCCTGAGTAAGATTCTTGGTTGTATCCTCAGTGATTAATTAACATTTATATATATTTTTGAGACAGGTTTTCTCTGTGTAGCTTTGCACCTTTCCTGGAACTCACTCAGTAGCCCAGGCTGCCTCGAACTCACAGAGATCTACCTGCCTCTGCCTCCCAGATTAAAGGTGTGCACCCCCACCACTGCCCATCTAATTATCATTATTTTTCTTGTTATGCAGTCAGAAGACCAACTTTTAATAGCTTTGGGATGATTCATTAGTTAATTTTCTGTATCCAAGAACAGTCTGCAAAACACAGAGAGACAGCAGACAGTCTGCAAAACATAGACAGACAGAGGGCAGTCTGAAAACACAGACAGCAGACAGTCTGTAAAACACAGACAGACAACATACAGTCTGCAAAACAAAGACAGTCAATTTATTCATTGAAAGTGCAGTGACCACTTTATGTCACCAGTGGCAGGAATTCATATGTTTTCTGATATTTTTTATATGTTTCTTTCCAAAGAGACATGAAAAATAGATGAACGGTACCATATACTTCAATATTTAACTACTCACCATGTTTAAGAATATGTAACCAAAAGTTTAAGGAAGTTTATAAAACACAAGGGTAAGTTGTATAAATTTGAAAATGTGCATACTCTTTGGCTTTGATTTCCTGTTTTAGGATGTGATGCAAATGCCATATCCTCTCAGTGAATGCCTGCCTTAATCTTCCTTGTTGGTTTTGGTGTCTCCTACACCCACGGTAAGTCAGTCTGTCACACACCTCTTGAATTCCCAGCATGAGATTTGACAAATCCTAACCACAAAACCACTTACTGGGAAAGTTCACAACAGCTGTGTTGCATTCACAGTGTGTAATATTATCTAATTGTCACTTTGTATAGGATCTGAATTAATGATACTTAAAAATATATAAGCTATAATGATGAGTAGTTATAACTGTTTATAGTTACAAATGTGCGTGAAGATGTTTGGATTTAGAAAATTTTCAATATCCTATAAAATTAACTTTCAAATAGGTTGTAGTTAAGTCTGAGGATGCAGCTCAGCTGATAGAGTGCTTACCTACCATGCTAGCTCTGGATTCAATTCCCAGACTGCCTGACTGAGGTATGGTGGTGACAGCACTCCAGAATTAAAAGCAGGAGAGACTGGAGTTCACAGTCATCCTTGGCTACACAGCAAGTTCAAGGCCAGTCTCAGATACACCACAAAAAGTTAGGTTATAATTCATGTGTGAAATGTTACTTGTTTTATTCTATAGAAAAATCAATCCATCCATGGATGGATGGCATCTGTCATACATTATGTCTTTGGATGGGATGGCTTGCTCCATGACAGAGTTCTAACTGTAACAGTTTTAACACCTTTTCAAGAGTCTAACTCCCCTATTTGCTTATGTTCTTGTGTTCAATGACCCAAGCTACAGCTGTGAGAATACAGACTACTCTCTCCTAGAACTTAAATTCCGGTGAAGGCCAAATCATAAGTCTGACTTCTAAGGTTTTCCAACAGGAATCTTAAATGCATGAGTAAATACTGGCCTGAATGTTTGTGATGTCCCTCTCCTCATGTCTATTTGAGCCCCATCGATGTCAATGATTCCAAACTCACATCCTTCTACACCATCCAGCCTTGGGGGAATATTCTCCCAAGCCTGCTGTAAGCTAAGAGTAAACAAGGAACTGCGGAGAGACAAGTAAACCTGAAGACTCTCCTCAGCCTGTCATTCTGTCCTCTTTGATGGGAAGACACTTTCAGGCTTATATCATCTTTTCCTCTCCTAGGATCTAACCAAAATAGTGTCTGTTGTACATAGGTATCATACCCAGGCCTGCCTGACAACCAATATGAGTACTCTAAACTATCCAGGTCTCTTCTTCAAAAAATAACACTAAAATTGAATTTTAGACTTCTATGGGGTTCATTTATGCACATTAGCATTATATGCACCTTTGTATCTGATTAAGAAATTAAAATTTAAGATGTTTTGTGGGTTCCTAGAAGTTTCATGAGTTCTGGTACCATGCCCATTATGTCTAATGGGTTTATTGCTTCTAATAATTCATGTTTCTGCCTTTCTGTAACAAATTTTTACACATGACGATGAGACTCCATATATCATGTTTGAACAGTACCAGGAAATACTCTATCTCTTTCTCTTAAAGTTCCGTCACATCTGGGCCCCTTTTTTCCTCGTTCCTGTCAGTTTTCTACATCTTTAAGTTAACACCCTACACTCACTATTTCTTGGCTAATGATTGAAACCTGGCATTTTTCTAGTGTGTTAAGCGATATAATATAATACAAATATAACAACTACTGTATGAGGAAAAGTTAAGGTGCTTTGAAACTGGTACAACTATAAAGAAGCTGATAAAACTGATGAGGGAAGTTTCAGTAACTTGTGTCTTAAGAAACATTCAAGTTAAAATGTGAAGGATAAGTGAAGAAAATGGGCAGCTCTGTGAAAAGCTCATGAATGCATGTGTGTGCATGCATGTGTGAGCTTGTACATGTGTGTGTTTGGATGTGCTAATGTGTGTGATCCATTCTATACACTACCACCAGATTTTGAAAAGGGACACTAGATACAACCCTTCTGCTGATGAATTTCTATAACATTTTATTTCCTGGAGTTTCTAAAAGCTAAAATGCCATTATGAATTGAGAATATACAGCAAGTATTTAGAAGTCAAAGGCCACATTTTTCCATCAATATCATAACTATATTTCAGAAAATGGCGGCATAGCTACTGTAAAAGACTCTCTGTGGACAAAACTACCATCATCTTTCTTTTTAATACACTGCACATTTGTGCTTTCTGTGAGCTTCAGAGAAACTCTAAACAAAACTTTAAAGATTCATAGTTTGCTTATTTACAGCCATAATGTAAGTAGTTTGTCTTAATATAAAACTTTCCAATCCAACTAGCAACCACCAACTTTTTTGAAGTGTCCACCATTATGAATATGCAGTGAAGAGGCAGTTTGAGTGATAATGGTTATGCATATTGTGTGTTCCCTGATGTCTGATATTTACTCAGAAGCTCTGCTGTGCTGTGTTGTTTGGGTAGCAATGTGAATTAACCATCACTCCTGAGTTTGCAGACTGTCACCTGAAATTTCAGCATCTTGCTTTTAGCAAATTCTACAAAAATATGAACTTTGCCTGTTATTAATTCTCAGGCAATGTTTCATTTTAATACACAGTAGATATGATTATGTTGGCTAATTAAATCAGTAAAAAGAGGTACATAGCCATCTTCAAAATCTCACAATGACAACAGTATAAAACAAGAACCAATGTGATAAAACAATCAAAAAGTATAATACAGCCTGGGGATATCTGAAAAGTTTATGAGCAGTGGAGTCCAGGTCAAATAGTTTCCAATTCTTGGGGAGAGAGACACATACACCCAGTTAACTCAGAGCTATGTTTTAATTGGTACTTTTATGTGTTTTCCAAGTTTCCTGCCCATCACATATCTTAAGTTTTTAATTGATAAAAATGCTTGGTGTTCACTTTTTCAGGTGTTCCGTTAGGGCAGGTACATCTTCAATGGACCAACAACTCAACAGTCAGCTATATTCAAATTGCCACACAAAGTAGAACTGTAAGAGGAGAAACGGTTGACCACCTTGGGAAATCACCCACTAACATCAAGTTCTTTTACAGTGAATCATGGCTTCTAATGTACAGGGAGGAGTGTGACAATCCAGGAAGCAACTAATTAGTACAATTGTCCATTGATCAAAAGCTCACATCTTTGGGTAGAAAATGATACTGAAAACTTTCCTACAGCTGAAATCGGCTGAAGTGTTCATGTAGTTTTTAAATTTTGAAAATAATGAAAGAGAATTTTACTTGTCATTTATGCTGCAGTTTTGAGTGTGAAATGACATATTCTTTTATTTTATCCTCAGAAAATTAAATGTCAAATAGCTCAGAATCTATAGATTTTTTAAAAACTGTACATGTAACCAAACTGGCATTAGCATGTGTCATGCTTAAGTATCATAATCATGCCCCTCAAAGTCACTTTTGAGGAAACAAATAACTTATAAGTAGGCTGAACAAGGTCTACTGTCTTTTAAGGCTATTGAAGTAGGTATGCATGACAAATTTGAGTGTATACATTCTATAGAGTATAGTATTTGTAGGATCATCACCTACTTGCCCCCTTACCCCATTTCATTGAAGTTATCATGTATCCATTTCATAAAGTCCTTCATATTACCCCATGAATATTAACGTGTGTGGCCTCACCATTTAGACTCAGGAGACACTGGCTTTGCTGTCTGAAAACAGGTAACTCATTGAAGCTCTGGCAAGACTAGCCATGTCTAAGCAGCTTAGGGCTAGTGATTTAGTCACTGTGGCTTGTAGCAGGTACTGTGCTGAATGGGGCAGGAAGTGTAGCTTGCTAGCAGGTACTGTGTTTAATGGCTGTGTAGGGCAGGAAGCCCACTGTAGGTCGACTATAGCTTGCTAGCAGGTACTGTATGCCAATGACTGCTTAGGGCAGGTAGACTTCAAGACTCTGTTTCTGTGCTGGTACCTTTTGTTTGGTGCTGTTATTATGCTTTCCTTGTTTATTGCTACTTTGATGAAACCTGTTTTATGGCCTCCAGATTTTAAGTCTCATCTCAGTGCTTGCATCATTTTTAGTCATGTGGGTGGTCACCCATGGCTGTTATTAATGTTATAGCTTTAGCTCAAGCAAATAATAAAAGTCTACCAGGGTTTCCACTTTAAATTCTATTTCTAAAGTAATTTCTGAGATGAACAGCTTCTTCCATTTTTAGTGTTAGGTAAATTGAATTTCCTTTTTGGCTTACAGTGTTTTGAACTTCAGAAATATTGCTATTATAAAAAAATTAGAATTGCGAATACCCCTAAAGTTTATCATAAAAGATGTCAGGTGCATTTACATACTTAAAGCCTTTGCATTATTCAGGATGGGCATATAAATCTTGGTTAGTTTTAGACCTTGTGAAGTTAAACATGCATGTTAATAATTTGCAAGTCATTATTTAATAAATAGAAACAATATGCAAACTTTAAGGTAAACAAAGAAAACACTTTAAGAAGAAAAAAATAAGAAACTATCTAAAAAGAAATTGAGAGAAACATAAAACATTGGAATAGTTCTGCAAATACAAACCATAAAGTGAGATGCTAGAAAAAAAATCTCAAACACTCAGTAAGCACAACTGATGTGAATGCTCTCAGTCACCAGTTCGATGACAGAGCAGCCAAACTGCTTTGGCTGATTATATTAAAGGTAAAGATTTTTACAAAGGAATAGAAGACAAATATCAGCATAAAACAGAAGCAAAATCCTTATGTAGCCATTTTTTTTCTGTAAAAAGGACAAAACAGATATTAGGGAGAAAATATCAGAGACAAGAGAATTATATCTATAAAATAATATAAATATATAATTAACAAAAAAATTTCTAAACTCCAAGGAGCCCTATAACATGGACTTAAAATTACAAAACAAATCAGCAGGGCTACTTAGAATCAATTGCAAAATCCACACGCAGAAGAATTCTATAGTAAATTTATCACAAAGTGAAGTTAAGGGAGGTTTTAACAAAATTGATAACTAAACATTGGTTAATTTCAGCCCCAAAACACATCCTTTCAAGCACAGCACTCAGGAGTCATAGCCAAATTGACCACTACAACAAAGCAAATACCAGCACTCTTCAGATAAACATCCACAATGTATTCCAAGCAGCTGTACAAAGGAACAGAAATCTGGCATGATCATAGAAAGGACAGACCATAGAGACAGTATGATAAGTGAAGCAAGCAAGGCACAAAAACAAATACCATGTGATTTCACTTATCTGAACTATACAAACTGTAGAGGTGGTTTACAAATTGTCAGGTGAACAAAGAGTGTCTGTAAAGGCAAAATTTGGTGAGCCCATGGAGAAAGGACACTTTGGACCTCTCCTAATTATACATGCAAAAAATAATGGAAAGTGGTTAAACATAAAGACATATTGCTTCAAATTTAAGAAAAGTTGTTGAGATTACCATTCTGAACTTGAAAAAAAGAAAGGAACTCCCCTTTTTTTATTTATTAAGAACTGGAAAAACAAAAACCAGAGATAAGTGTAAATACTTGCATAACAAAATATAATGAAAATTTTCCTGTCTACAACATAATTCCTAAAAGCAAAGAGAAGAAAGTAGACAGACATTATGAACAAGAAACTCCTAGAGAATGAAAATTTCAATTATTCAACAAGTGTGTACGCAGAAATAACCAGAGCTTAGCAAGAAAACACACATTAAAACTGACATGAGACACTATTTTACACCCTTGAAATGGATCAGAAATGTAGAAGTTGGACATCAGCAACTGCTGGTGGAAGCAGAAAGTGAGATAAGTGCAAAGATGCATGAAAGAAATGGTTTCCACACTCTCGGGGCAGCTCCCTAATATGTATCCAAATGAAGAAAGAACATAAACTACAGCAAAAGCAAGTGAGGGAAAGTAACCAATCAATAGACATAAAACAAACTGCTGAAACTTTAAATCATGAAAGCCAATACATATACAAGCACATATAAATATGAGTATGTAAAAATGAATAATAATAATATAATCAAAATAAAAAGAAATGTGTGGGAAAGAGCCCCAGAGCATTCACAGGAGAAGGAATGGAAAGTGTGTGTATTAGGAAGGAGATACACAGGAAATTTTGATGATATCTGTATTTCGTTTTATTTCTTTAGCTGGGAATTATGAGTGTTCATTATACACACATATATTTAAAAATCTTTCCCATTTGTGAATGCATTTTAGTAAACATTACATTTTTTTGTCAGCATTTTTATGTATATGCATGTTTTGACTGCATGAGTGTCTGTGGACCACTTCTGTGCAGTGCTTGAGGCCAGAAAGGGTTAGATCCCTGGGAACTGGAGTTACAGATGGTTGTGAGCCTACATGTGGGTGCTAGGAATAGACCTAGGTCCTCTGGGGGAGCAGCCAATGCTGTTAATCCCTGAGCCATCTCCACCCCAAATTTTAAATGTTTAATAAGTGCTTTAGAGGAGACAGCTAGAGTGTACTTACCTACTCGAGAACCAAAGCAGCAGTTGTCTAGCTGCATAATGAGATAACAAATCACAGGAGAACACTGGGAATCAACGGCAGAACATGGCACCCTGAGACTACAGTGCAAAAAGAGGACAAATATCTTGGCCTGGTTACCTTCACATGAGGAAAAATGGAGTCTCTTCATTGCAGGGATAAAAGTGAAAGAGCATCTGAGAAAACTCAATCGCATATTAGTGGGGAGCCTCATTGACAGGCTTGCAGCCTAACCTTCTCCCTACAAACCCCAAGGATGGTGTAGCCAGGAGCCATCTTAGAACAGACATAGATTGAGGCAGAGGGTTTTGTGTCTGGGCATGTCCTGGTTTCTCTTTCCATAGCCTGCAGAGTACTTTCTCTTGCCAAAGAGACTAGAATGTAGGGATGAAGACTCCATGCAGGCACCTGCTCAACCTCTCTGTGTTCAAGGAGCTAAGTGGAAGTTGTTCTTGGCAATGCTATCCCACTGTCAGTTTTCAGAGAGTGACCTTCTGTTCTAGCATCAGCCTGGGTTGTTTCTCCACAGGACATCCTCAGCTAACAACTCAACCAAATGTAATCCAGTCCCAGCACTGGTTCATACTCTGTATTTTGCAATCCTAGGAGTCCTCACTAAGCTCACCCTCATAGATTCCAGGAAGTTTCCACTGCACTAGGTCCCTCTGGCCCCCAATACCTAAAATCTGTCCTGCCTGCAAGATGTGCTGGGGCAATGGTGACTCATAGCTTGTGGGAGTGACCAAACAATGCTTGGTTTAAATTGAGGCCTACTCCATGAGAGTTAGCTGTTACAGAATATTATTTTAAGGTGTGTTACATTTGTTTATGCTGTGGAACATTTGTTTAATGATGCAAAGATGTGTTGCATGCTTTTATGTTGCATTTGTTTAACTCTGTGAAGCTGTGTTACATTGCCTGTCTAAAACACTTGATGGTCTAATAGAGAGCTGAATGGCCAATAGCAAGGCAGGAGAAAGGATAGGAGTGGCTGGCAGGAAGAAAGAATAAATGGAAGGAGAAATCTGGGTGGAAAGGGAGAAAGAGCAAGAGAAGGAATAGCAAGAAAGGAAGGGGCCAGCCATCCAGCCACTCGGCCAGCCATGTAGTAAGAGTGAAAGTAAGATTTACAGAAGTAAGAAAAGGAAAAAGCACCAAGGCAAAAGGTAGATGGGGTAATTTAAAGTTAAGAAAAGCTGGCAAGAAACAAGCCAAGCTAAGGCCAGGTATTTATAATTAAGAATAGGCCCTCATGTGTTATATATTTGGGACCTGGGTGGTGGACCCCCCCCCCCAAAGATCCCAAAGAGTAAAATAACTAACTATAGGGAAGGAAAGATGGTAGGGTCAGAGAGGATGCAGGGCACCAGGAGAACATGGCCCTCAGAATCAATTAAGCAAGCCTCATATGGGTTCACAGAGACTGAAGCAACAAGCATGGGGCCTGCATGGGTCTGCACCAGATCTGCTGCATATATGTTGTGGTTGTTAGTTTGATGTTCTTCTGAGACTCCTAACAGTGGGAGCAGGGGTGTCTCTGACTCTTTTGCCTACTCTTAAGACTCTTTTCTTCCAATTGGGTTATCTTAACCAGTCTCAACATGAGGGATATTGCCTTGTCTAATTATGTCTTGTTTTGTTATGTTTGGCTGTTGTCTTTTGGAGGCCTGCTGTTTTCTGAAGATGAAAGAAAGGTGGAGGGGGCTAGGAGGGGTACATGGAGGGTTGGGATATATTGTATGAGAGAAGAATCTATTTTCAATAATTATAAAAAAGAATGGTCACAATTTCTAAAGTTGAACTACTATAAGGTCAGAAATCCATGCTGGTTTCCATTCTGGGACCCTAGAAATGTTGCACTGCACCAGGTAGGCAAGCTGCTATCTTGCAAACTAAAAATATAACAAACAGAGGAAGTGTGACATGAACTAAAGGAACACACTGCTGTTTAGGAGACATTATTGCCACATGGATGGAAACAGAGAGTGTTATCCTCCAGGACTGAATAACTGGGGAGCTTGCAGGGCTGTGGCTGGTGAGTATGGTTTCAGGATGGTTAGAGAGAAACTTTACCCAGACATCAACTGCATTCACCCCTCTTCCACCTCACTGGATCTAGCAAATACTCTTTTCTCCTCCATAGTCCTGGCTATCATTACATTCCAGGTATGTGGATCCAAGGTGGTGCTTCCAGTTGGGCATGCCCACAGTTGCAAGAGAGCAGACTGCCACAACTCCTGTGTCTACTGCCACTTTAAAAGATCATCTTATCCATTACACCTGTCTCCTTCTAAGGCTCTGGCGCTATTGTGGAAGAAAGAGTACAAAGACTATAGGGGCAGGAAGCAGATGGCTGCAAGGCAAGAAAGGTTTTCCAGCAACAATAGAGCAGTTGCACAGACGAACTCACAGATGATGTGACACTGTGCACAAGATCTAAGGACACTCGAGCTAGACAGAATCCCAGCACAGAGCGGGAGAATGGGGACAGTTCTAGTCAAGGAGCTAATGGTAATTGCTAGCTACTGGAAACAGTAAAGTTAGTTTTCTTAAGGGGTGTGGCCGCTGGTAGGTCCAATACGTATTAGTGGATAGCCACACAACTCAGCAGCACTAATGGGACTCCATAGGCTTATAAAAAAAGAGGAAATAAAGCTGAGTGGTTATGGAATAGAGGGTAGATCTGGAAGGAAAAGGAGAAAGGAATTAAAGTATATAAAATACAGTGCATTCTCAAGGAACTAATAAAAATACTTTAAAATCTCATGTAGATATAAGAGAATACAAATAAAACTGAGCATTAATTATGTGAGTGTGTGGTTGTTTGAAAGAAAATGACAGGATTGACACTTTTAGGGGGTGTGGCCTTGTTGGAGGAAGTGTGTCACTGTGGGAGCAGGCTTTGAGGTCTCTTTTGCACAAGCTTCCCTCAGTGTGACTTTCAGTCGACTTCTTACTGCCTGCAAGATACAGGACTCTCAGCTACTCCAGCACCACATCTGTCTGCATGCTGCCATGCTCCTGTCATGATGATAATGCACTGAACCTCTGAAATTGTAAGCAAGCCACCTCAATTAAAGGTTTTTATGTTTTATAAGCATTGCCATGGTCATGGAGTCTTTTCACATCAATAAAAACCTTAAGAAAGACAAGGTGGTACCAGGAGTGGGGTATTGCTGTGATAGCCTGACCATTTATTTGTTTTTAGGAATTTGGACTTTGGTACTTTGGTTTTGGAAAGCAGTGGAGTGCTTTAAGTACTACTTAATGGGCCATACTAGTAGGAACATGGAAGACAGAGGTGCTAAGAGTTATTTGAACTGTTGAGGGCTCACTCAAGAAATTTCAGAAGAATTTTATTATGTGCCTAGAAATCATCATATTTTGGTAAAGAAAGTGGCTGTCCTTTGTCCTTGCATAAAGAGTCTGCCTGAGGCTAAAATGAAGAGTTTTGGATTAATTCTATTGGCAGAAAAAAATCTCAAAACAGCCTAGTATACACTCTGTCATGTGGATATTAGTGGTAACCCTAATGAAGATTTATAATGAAAAGGAGCAAGCTGAGCAAGGTAAATTTACATTAAATGTAAATTTTGAAGAGAAAAGGAACACTGGGAATTGGAATGGAGATGATTCTGTGTTCAGGGCGATAATCAGATTAAGAAATGGAATAAAGGGAGTGGAGACACCAGGGCAAGATCTCACCCAGCTAAGTTTCCAATTTGTGAAAAGGAACCAAAGAAAAGCTTAGAGGCAGGTGTGGTGGGGCACACCTTTAATCACAGCACTGGAAAGGCAGAAACTGGAAGGTCTCTGAGTTTGAAGCCAGCCTGATCTACAGAACAAGTTTCAGGACAGCCAAGCTTAGGCAGTGAAAGACAGAAAGCTGGTGAGGATTTAATTGAATGATGTGGCCATGTTCCAGCTCCAACAAGCAGCAGAACTTGGCAGCTTCAGCCCCGTGATTCTAGCTTTAGAGTTAAGCATAGAACAAAGGATGGAATAAATCTACTGAGGCCAGGCATGTGTCAAGGGTATCCCTAGTAGAGAGGCCATTGTGAGAAGCTGTGAAGGTAAAGCCTGGATGGTCTTGAATAACCCAAGATGTTAGAGTTTTGTGGGATACCTGAAAAAGAGAGTTGTGAACAGGAAGTGGATCCAGCCCAAGAGAAAGACGTGTGTTGCAGTCAACAAAGCTGAATGGTGTTGGAGATGTGGAGAACATTTTGACATCAGACATGGAGATACAGAGTTTGGAGTTTACCCAACTGGTTTTCAGTCTTGCTTTGGTCCAGTATTTCTCTACTATCTCCCTTCTTTACATTTTGTAATGGTAATGTATATCCTGTGCCATTATGTGCAGGAAGTATGTAATCTGCTTTTTGACTCTGATTTTTATGGGGGGATTACAGTTAAGAGATTGCCATGCATCTCAGAAGAGACTTTGGACTTTGAAACCAGTTTGAAACTGTTATATAGACTATGGACACTTTTGAAGTTGGACTGAAGGCTTTTTTTTTTTTTTTTTTTTGCATTGTGACATGAATATAAACCTTTGTGGGCTTGGGAGTGGAATGTGGTAGTTTGAAAGAAAATGGTCCCAAAGTGAGTTGCACTATTTAGGAGTTATGGCCTTGTTGGAGGAAGTGTGTCATTCTGGCAGTGGACTTTAAGGTCTCTTTTGCACAAGCTTCCCTCAGTGTGACTTTCAGCTGACTTCCTATGGCCTGCAAGATGTAGGATTCTCAGCAATTCCAGCACCACATCTGCCTGCATGCCACCATGCTCCCTGTCATGATGATAATGGACTGAACCTCTGAAACTGTAAGCAAACATCCTCAATTAAATGTTTTCTTTATAAAAATTGCTGTGGTCATGGAGTCTTTTCACAATAGAAACCCTAATTAAGACAGAGTGTAAAAAACAATGGGGATGGATACTAGAAAAAAGCAAGGTATATTTTGGAATATGTTCAATAAATTTTAAATTGCTGCAGTATGTTTTTTCCCTTTGCACATAACACAATCATCCCACAGCCATCTTAGAGTAGAGATTATCTCAACCAGGTTCTTAGCAAAATGTAATAAATAGAACAGTATTAGTTGGGACTACAGTAGTGATAACACTCCCTACTGGAAGCAGAAAGGGAGAGTGAGTCACAGGACCCTTATTGGGATGTCAGTCATTACTCTTTTCTATGTTCCTGGCTTCAAGAAATCTCAGAAGATGCAAGAGTATAGAGGAAGTAGAAAGGTAACATGAGTTCTTCCTCCTTGATGAGGCCAGATTTTGGGTGATGCAGTTATTTCAAGGTCACTCACAATCCTCCAGCTCCTCTCATGCTCTGTAAGTGAGCCCAATAAACTCACTGCTTGCTCAGTTGGACTTCCATGTAATGCTAACTGTAATATATTGTCAGTGTCTTATTGAAATGAACACATTTCTTCACACTTCAGTACTTCTGAGTAATCCTTAGTGTGATGTGTGCTCAGTGCCTTATTGAAGTGAACACATTTGTTCACACTTGTAAATTTCCCTGTAATCCTTACTATAATATATGGTCAGTGCCTTATTGAAGTGAACATGTTTCCTCACACTTCTGTACTTCTGAGTAATCCTTACTGTAATGTGTGGTCAGTGCCTTATTGAAGTGACCATTGTTTGTTCACACTTGTGAACTTCCCTGTAATCCTTACTGTGATGTGAGCTCAGTGTCTTATAGAAGTGAACATGTTTGTTCCCACTTCTCCAGGGAAAGCTAACATAACACAGTGAAAACAAATCATTTGAAAGCACAATAGTCTTGATAAAATAGAAATTGGGATGTTAGACTTTGAAAACAGATCTGAGAAATAACATTTGACACAGATAGAATTAAAGAAAGAACAAAACTGCATTCAATATTTTTGGGATACTGCCAAATGATCAAATGTCTATAATACTGCTACCTCTTAAGGTGATGGGAAAAAGAAGGCAGAGACCTACTCAAAAATAATAGAGAATGTTCTTTATTATGGAAAAAATCCTGAACATCTGAATATAGGAAGCTTGTAGAACCACAAACAGACATAGCCAGAAGTACTCCTGATCTCAGCATGTTATACTTAAACTGCCAAAGTATAGAACAGAGTTAGAAGTTTGAAATGTGAACAAAAACTAGTACCAAGTCATATTTAAGCCCTGACCCAAGTGACTAAAAGAAGATTTCCCCCCTAGAAATCCCATGGGCTATGAAAACATGGAAAAAATGTATCTACAATTCATAAAGAAATTGACTGCAACTTTGATTATTTTACCAAGGGAGGCTATCCCTCATAATCAAAGGAAACATGAAAACCTTCCAATATACGGTAAAATACATGGAAAGAAAATAAGTTTATGAGACCACTAGACCACTCTTTCCAAAGATAATTAAGGAAGTCCTACCTCTAAAAGTAAAAGTGAACAGCACTACAATATGATGTAAATATATGGCTCCACTAGAAGATTATATTTACATAGCAAAAATAGAAAAGAACCAAACTATTACACCATGAAACTCCGAAGACGAATAAGTGAGGAAGACACAAACAAGCAATATTCAAAATTCCTAGAAGGAAATCAATGAAACAGCAGGTTTCCACTCAATCCTTTCAGTAATAACACTGGATATAAATGGTCTCAGTTCTCTATTCTAAAGGTGTAGACTGACTTGATCGTGTTGATATGTGCCAGGAATCTCTGCACCCTGGGACCAAGAAGGAAGATTATGAGTTCAAGGCTAACCTAGGCTATAATAAGAGCCTGTATCAAAACAAACAAACAAAATAATCCTGCCCCTCCACCCAAATTTCAAAAAGAACAACAAGAAGTAAAAAGATACTTGCTACATGAATTTAAAATATGACCCAACAATATGCTACCTACAAGAAATTAGCCTCATTGATAAAGACAAGCAGATTGAAAGTGAAAGGTTATAAAATTATATTTTAGCTGATAAATTGCTAACATAAGCAAAGAAAGCTATGGATACATTCGACAAAACAGATTTTACTAGACAATTCTTACCAATGGCAGAACACTTAGAACAAAATTAAGTGAAGAGACATCAAAGTTAAATCAAATTATAGATCAAATAGACTCAATAAATATTTACAAAAAATCCAGCAGTTGAAGAATACATATTCTTTTTTATGAACACATGAAATGTACTGTAGAATGGATTATATACAAGACTGTAAAACAAGTTGTAACAATATTTAAAAGATGAAATCATATTATGTATCTCTTCTAATCACATGGGAGGAAACTGAAATCCAACAAGAGAAACTTTAGAAAGTACACAAATACATGACAACTAAAAATTGGACTATTTCTCAGTCACTTAGGGAATCAGGAGGAGAATTAAACATTTCTTCAAATAAATACCTTTAGGAATACAACCTACAAAAGCTTGTGGATGTAAAAAGCAGCATATGAATGATGTTTATAGAAATGAGTAGGTTGCACAGAAAAATATTTTAAAAGCCAATATAATGATGTATTTCAAAGACAGAAAAATGTGTCAAATGTAAAATTAGTAAAGGAGAAGAATTCATACAAATTAGAGTGGAAACTAATAAAACAGATTCTAAAATTAACACAAAGATTCATTAGAACAGGGAATTGATTTCTTGATGAAAAAAATACTTATTAATCCTTAGTAAGAGTAAGTGCAAATAAATTAAAGTAGAGGGGGGAAAAGGAGACTCGGCAAGTGCTTGGAATTAATATAAAAATGTATATACTAACAAATTGGAAAATGTAGATTAAATGGACAAAGTTCAGGATACATTAGAATGATTGAAATTGAACCGAGAGAATATGGAAAGCTATTGTAAGTAGTACAGTGGTTGGACAAGTAAGAGTATTTCCATAATGTACAGCTCAGCACTATGGTTTCACATTGAATTTTATCAAACTTTTGTGTAATTTATTAAGTCCTAAATAGTAATTAAATTAAAGAAGACATCAGAAAACTCAAATTGCTTTTTTTCCTAGAGTAGCTCAACACATGCAACTAAACCAACAGAACATCACATACATAGAATGAAGGAGGAAAATTATGGATATCTTAATAGGTATAGCAGAAAGCATTTGGTAAAATACAATATCCCTTCATAAAAACATAAGGCACATAAGGATTGTACCTCAAAGGAGGCTATATATGAGACATGCAGTGAATTCCATGGTGGACAGAGAAAAACTGAAAACGTTGTCTCTAACATGGAGAACAAGACTAGGGTGTCTACTCGTTCCATCTTACTCCAATACTAGAAGCTGTAGCCAGAGCAACTGGGCAAAGAAAAGAAATAAAAAGTCCATGAGTAGAGGAGGAGGGATTCAAATTATCACCATTGACATGTGAGATTACGGGATCCATAAATTCCTCTAAACTCAATAAAAGAAGAGTAAAATCAACACAGAACTCAGTCAAGTATCAGGATACAAGTCAGCATTCAAAAGACTGGTAGTTTTCTGTAGACCCCCAGTGAACTGAATGAGAGATCTTTAAATCAATTCCATTCACAACAGCCACACAGATCCAGGCACAGGTACAGAGCTAGGAATGAGGCAAATAAATAAGTGAAAGACTTCTATAATAACAGATGCATAGCAGAAATGGAATGAATTACAAAGACACTATTGAGAGACACAAAACATCCTCTTAGGATAGAATGATTAGTTTTGTTAAAATGTTTATAATGTCTCCAAGTCATCTGCAGATTCACTGCGGTCCCCATCAAAGTTCTATTGACATTCTTCACAGAAATACAAAACACTGCCAAAAATTCACATGGAAGCAAAAAATCTCAAACAGCTATGCAATACTGAAAAAAACCCATCAAAGTTATAAACTTCATGTTACTTCAAGACATAATAGAGCCAAGACTGCACAATGCTGATATAAAAATAGATGTGTAGAACAATGGAACAAAATAAGGGAATTCAGGAAAAAACCCACATATCTGCAGCCATGGAGTTATCAAGAGTGTTGGCAAACATTCACTGGACAGAGGACAGTCATTTCACTTCATGGTTCAGGGCAAACTGGATTTTCCTATGGAAAATATTGAAACAACCTTTGTCTCTCATGGTGTACAAAAATTAACACAAAGTGGGCAAAATACATCAACTGACGCAAAAAATAGAGGACGGGGTACTTCAATTTATTGTCACAGAGAATGACCTCCTGATAGGATGGCAAAAGTATAAGACATAGTCAAAAATAGAACGACATCAAATTAAAAAGCTTCTGTACAGAAGAGCAGTCAAAAGTGTGATGATACAATGTGTAAAACGGGAGAATATATTTGCCATTTATTGTCTTGACATGGGGTTAGCATTCATAGTCTGTGAATAATTTAAAATATTTAATTTTAAAAATCAAGGTAAAATGGACAAATAAGCTAAAGAGATTCTCTGTAACAGAAGGCATGCTAATGGCCGATGAAATACTTTAATTGCTCCTTAGCCAAATTAGAAGTTGAAATTAAAACTATGAGATACTATCATGCCAAGATGGGTTGGTATTAGAGAAAATTAATGCTGTGAGAATGTAGAGAGAACAAAACTGCAACGTTTGATGTGAATGTACTTAGTACAATCATTATGTACTACAACAGGAAGGTGCCTGAAAAAGTCCAAAATGGAATTACCATAGTAGATATCCAACTGCTGGGTAGATACTCAAAAGAAATGAGGGGATGCCTATGTGTCCCTGTTGACTGTAGCAATGCTCACAAGAAAGCTATGCAATCAGGCAAGATACCCAGGAACATATGAATGGACATAAATGGTGTACAACCAAATAGTATTCATCCAAAAAGAATGATATTCTGTCACTTGCTGATCAGTGGATGGAACTGTAGTAACTATAATGCTGTCAGAAGAAACATAGGAGTAATAACTTTTCTTATCTATAAAACAAAAGACACAAGGAAAAAAGACCATGGATATATTATTCATTATCAAAGTTAAAAGCTTTTCTGAGTCAAAAGATACTAAAAAGTAAGGGAAACCAGAAGGCAGAGACAGTATGCAGATCATGTGACATGCAAGCTATACCTAGAATGTAGAGTAGTCTTACAGCAGTAGAGTAGTTAATGGAAGACAGTCTGATTTAAAAGTGAGGGAACTGTCTAACAGACACTGTTTTACACATAATGAACACAGGAAAGGATGATCAACACTGACAGCCACAAGACTTTTCTAAACCCAAACTACAAGAGGCTCAAGGATTATGTGAACTAGAGCAGTTTATTGTCAAGCACTGGGTAAGATGCAGAAAAACTGAAACACGCTGCTAATGAGAATGTAAGGGGGTGAGACCATATTGCAGTTTGCAGTTGCTCAGAAAGTTAAAACAAAAAGGTACCCTATGACTCAAAGTTATGCATAAATTGGTAGCAGCACACTTCACACAAAACTCACACGAGGGTTCGTAGTGTCACAATTCATGACAGTCTAAAATAAAAACAACTCAAATGCCCATCAAGTTACAAGTTGATAAATAAGCACTACATGGAATGTTGTTGCTCACCCATGAGAAGCAAGAGGCATGGGTGGACAGCTCAGGGTGCTGGAACCTTGAACATGTGAAAGTAAAAGAAGACTGTAGAAGAACCCACATCTCATGCCACCAAGATGGCTCAACCATCACCCACATCAATCTGGGCATGATGAGGCCTATCTGTAACTCTAGTTCTGTGGGAGAGGTTACAGGACGATCACCAGAGTTTGCTAACCAGCCAGTCAAGCCAATCAGTGTGCTCCAGACTCAATGACACACCTTGTCTCAAAGTATAACAAGGAGAGTTGCATAAGAAAATACCTGTTGACCTCTAGAACATAAACACATATCCACACATGTACACACACACACAAACAGAGAGAAAGAGAGGGAAAGGAAAGGAGGGAGGGAGGGAGGCAGGCGGGGGGGTGGAGAATGAGAGAGAGGAAGGAATAGAGAGGAGAGAGAGAGTGCCAGGAGGTAAAATTTTGTATATCCAATGTCCTTGTGTTGAACTCACCAGGAATCTATAGTGGACAGTTCACAAGGCAAGCTCATGGACAATAGAACATTCCATAGCTCCCAGCTGTAGCATCTCCACAGGATCCTTGGGAATTGGGTTCAGCAGTGGCCAGTATTTGTTAGCATGCATGGGAGGGTTGTGAGTGGTGTCCTAACACTGAAATTGGCCTGCTGTGAGCCAAACCTACTTAACCACACTGTGCCTCCATACAATAGTGTTGGTAAAATTACCCCCAGTCACAGAGAGTTCATAAGCTACTCCTGCACACTAGGAAGCATGCCCAGATACAAGAATTTCCTGAGGGAAATGATATCTAATTTGTTTGCATTGTGCATTTTCATCCCATAAGGGTAGTTGGTTTAGAAATGTTTAAGATTCAGCCACTTTGGAGCACTCTTGGAAAGTGACCCCCTTAAATCAAGAGAAATTTCACTTCACTACTAAACACAAAAGAAACCACAGTCAAACTTTGAAATTAAATCAGTGAGTAGTCCACAAAGACTAGTTTCTATCACAATAGAAATGGTCTTTTTAAAATCCAAGTTATATTTTTTCTTCAATTGCTTTTCAGTTCTGTTTTTATAGTTGCCTGTAGGAAAAAAATGTTCAAGAAAGCAGATTGAAGTTATTTTAATTATGTAACAACCCAGAGGAAGATGAAATTGTACAATGGCCTAGCCGAACATCTTCTGTCTGGTTGGTAGCCAATGGACAGGGAGGGCTGAACAATAGAGCTGGGCCTAGAAATAATAGCCTGGAGATAAAGGGAAAAGCTAAGTCTGGCTTGAGGATGATGAATCTCCTGAGTGTTTCCTTTATTCCTCCCTTGGATAATTGGAGTCCAGATATAAAATAAATCATAATGAGAGAGGAGACAAGCAAAATAAATCATTGCTTTGTGAGACACATGGATTGGATAGATTTATATTGAATAGATGTTCTCAGCCTAGGATTTCTGGAGGAATTCTAGTGGATTTTAAACTCTTGAAATTATATGCAAATTGTGAGAGTGTGCATCAATGAGTTTTTTTTTTTTTTTTTTGGGGGGGGGGGGTAGATAGTCCAGAACTTTCATCAAGGAAAAAAATTAATCTTAAAAGTAGTAGTATGAGTTGACATTCTGAGAAAAAAGGAATAAATGGCTGTAAAAAAAAAAAGGCCACCAATCACAACTTTTAGTTCTCTCTGTTGATCTAAGAGTTTTGAGGCAGATAGTAGCTTGTGCTAGAAGCATGGGGGTTTAGACTTACAGTTGTGTAGAGAGTATGAATAAAACTCTAAAGACCTTTTTAGTGAGAGAAAGCACTGTATTGAACACAACTTAGGGGGTTCACAGATATTTTGCCACTGGTTTCTAAATATAACTATTTGTGTGCAAGTTACCAAACATGAAAAACTCAAAAATATACTTGCCTTTTACTAATATTTACACTTTCTCCCGCAGCACACATACATCAAGGTAAGGCATGTGTCTCTCTTGTGATGAACTAGAAACCACTCTTAGACAACACGCTCTGAAACGTTAGACTCACAACTACAGGAAACAGAATAGCGTCTGACCACATGAACTCTGGCATCTTCCTAAAATGGAGCAATTGCTTAATAAAATTGACAGGATTTTTCAGGAAGTGCTCAGTTTAGCCCACAGGATAGAAATAGTAATTTAAACACATCATTGTCATGATGTATGTGAAAATTGCTTATTTATTTCACAATTAGATAATGAAGAAAACCACTCTGATGCATTTGTTGACATGAATGTACCATATATTTCAAAATAGTTATTTGTTCTTTGAAAGTAAATCTTTATAAAATATTTCCTCAAATTTAAATATCTCAGGTAAGACATTTGTAATTTGAAAAAAGGTGTGTCATTATTGCTTGACTTTAGCGGGATTAATCGGGTGATCCTATTTCTACACCAAGGCTCTATGTTAGAGACTAGCCAATAATAATGGTGAACAAAATGGACACACTGCTTCTCTGTGATGTTAATCATCAAGTTAGGAGGAACAAGTGCAGCTGAGCAAAGCGCTATGAAAGAGACAGACTGGTACAATTGAAAAGCCATCCAGGAAAGCACTGTAGAAGAAGAGGAAGATGGAGAACTATGAGATAAAAGACAAGGAAGAGGGTTTGGGTTGGCAATCAGTTAGGGAAAGATGGCCCTGCAGAGGACAGAACATAAGGGAGTCCTGCACCCTAAGTGGCATAGAATGAATGCAGGTTTCTCAGCTACTCCATGGCTCCTGATGCTCAAGAATTTTAGCATTGCTCACTTCCTGTTGAATACACCTAATTTGAATGCCAAGAATATCTTCCAGGTTTTAGGGTCTGGAGACTGGCCACATGGATTGGAAAAAAAAAATAGATATGCATTTTGAACCAATCACAATAGTAGAATAATAAATAAATCACACTGTGAAGCCATAATTTGCATTAGCTAAGTATTCTTCTTCAGAGAATAGTAGCTTTTTTTTTTTTTCAAAAAGACTTATCTAAAAGTGCTGTTCAGAGTCTTTATGTCTCCACATAGGATAATAAATTCATCACTAATACTTCATTATTCTTGATATCAAATTTTATGCTAAGAGCACAGTTCAAATCAAGCATAGGAAATGTCAGCCAACACTGTGCAGATGACATTGTTCATAGCCATCATTAGTCATTTGCTTTTTCATTTTGGTCTACCTTCCTAAGTGTGTGTAGAAGTTACTACCCACTGGATGGGTATTGCAGACTGAAGTTTTCAAACCATGAAAAATGGACAGCCTCTGCCAGGGGATTCAAGTCCTGCTGTCAGGTGAGGTGTCAAGTGCTCTTAGCTCTTGAGCCATATTGCAGGCCACTGTATAGGAGTATGAACTTTACCCTGACAACAAGGAGAACTCACTGATGTGTTTGAAACAGCCAAAGAGCATAACTATATGTACATGTCAGTAGGACTTAGGCCACCTCAACTTAGTTAAATCAGGATTTGAAAAACTGTTGTATGTAAGACTGACCAGTGGATTTGTGGGGAGCCACACTCCCTCCATCCAACCACCAACATCTACAACCACTGAATATTTACATGAATATATAGGAGTTGGGTTGTGTTTGGTTGTTTGCTGAAGGAGAAAGGATGAATTCTGATGAGAAATAAGAGAAGAGATGGGAAAACTAGGGAATGAAGAAGAGCAAAGAAGCCTGCTCCCTGTGGAGGCCCGGCGAACCTTCAAACACTGTGTCTTGGGACAGGATGAGGAAGAACTGTTCGGATGCTTTCTTTGCTTTTACTGCGATATTAAGCACAAGTGCTCTTCTTCTGGCAAACGGAACAGAATGTGATGGAGGGTATCCTTTTTACTTTTAGTCTGGTAGAAAATATTTGTATGGATTTAAGAGCATCCAGGACTACTTGGCTCTCAGGGCTGTAGTAGTCTGAGAACCTGGGAGTCCCACATGGCAGTGTCAATGGCTATAGCTCGCTGAGCCCCAGGTAGTGGTGGCTCTCTAGTGGGCACAGATTCATTCTGAACACATGAGACTTCTCTAGGGAATATTCAACAGTATCCATGGGGCATGAAATCAGGCTCTCATTCTAGCTCACTGCCAGGGGCCATCTTTCACAACTTTCTGTAGAAGATGGGCACCAATTACAACATGAACTCATTTGTAATCAGTAGAAACCACTATGCTGAGGAATAAAGCCAGAGATTGGGGAGATGGTGAGGAGACGCCCCAGTCAGCCAGGTGGCAGGGCAGCAGCCAGCCAGCCCAGGTGGTGGCAGGCTGCACGGGGAGCAGAAGACTTCAGAGAAAGAATTATCATTTCCTGAGGGAGAGAAGTGCTTTCCATGTGGGCAGTGAGGAGCAAGGCCACCAAGAAGCAAGGCACTTATGTTCCCCTTCCCACAGGTGTCTCACTTTCTGAATTTGCATATTTCCCAAAACAGTGCATAAGGCACAGAAGTTTTTGTCAAAATTCAGATAATACAATCTATTTAAAAATATTTAACATAGTGTGAGGCACATACTAACCACTCAGACATACTAACATTAGTCCTATGCATTTCAAACTAAAACAAAACATTACATTTAGGAAGTCGATAAAACTTTGAAATTCAGGATAAAACTTGAGGTTGTTACTTTAAAATTCACACTTATTTGCATTTGCAAATGTTCACATATGTAGAATTGTAATCTTTATTATTGACTGGTAAAGCAATATAATAAATTTTCTGCATGGAGTTTTCTTTCTTTTCTGTGCTCATCTGTGTTCCTTGTTAGGGGCAGAATATGTGAGATTCTGCTTTTCCTGGCTGATCCATGGGCATTTCATGTACTTTCAACTCTGAGATGTGTATGACATCTCTATGCTAGATGAACAGACTAGGAGAGACATTGTCCCAAGTAACCTAAATATTGATAAACTACGAGCATTCTCTTTGGACTTGCATGATACATGACCATTTTTACTAGAATGTATATAGTATGTACACACATATCTCTATACATTTGTGTGTATGTGTGGATACATTGTAGATGCATTCATATCAACACATTAGTCATGTTAAATTAAGGTTAAATTAGCAATTAAGATATTTAAACATTTGAATAGAAATAGAAGCAATGGAAGATAAAACATTAACAAACTGGTCACAGATCATCAAAATCATTATTTTCCAACACTCCTGTGTCTAGTTGGGCCATTTGAGAACCTTCATTCAAGCCTTGGAAAAAATGGGAGCATGGAGGTGCAAGGCGCCCGCACACTTACAGGATAATCACTTAAATTCATGTACATTTGATTTTAACCCCATAAGAGAGAAGCATGTGACAGTTTGAAAACCATCTTACACAAAAGTATGTTATATTTTCTAATCAACATTTGCTCAATGTTCAAAGAAAATAATAATCCTTGAGCTTTAGCTCAATTTAATATGTTAGAAAATTTTAATACTTTGGAGGCCAGCCTGGTCTACAGAGTGAGGTCTAGGACAGCCAGAGCTACTACACAGAGAAACCCTGTTTCAACAAACAAACCAACAACTAAATAAACAAATAAATAAAATAAAAAATAAAGAAAATGTTAATACTGGTTACAAAAATGCTTGTTAAATAGATACCACTTACCATTTTTACCACTTAGAAAAATAAGTTTCTAACATGAAAGTGACTTGTCAAGATAGTGAGCAGTTCAACATCTCCAAGGGAACAAGTTCCAGAACCTTCATGTTTATTTAGAAGTTTGTTTAATACCCATGGTGTTTCTGAATAACATAAAATCACATGCTATAGTATCCCTTTGTAACCTCGCCAACCTTCATCAAAATCCAAGAATTCTCAAACCTCTTTTACAGAGTAATATAGTATTTGACTAGAATCTAGGCTCATTATCCTGAATATGTAATTATTTCTAAGTACTTACAATATCTAATACGGAAAGAGTTTCGACATTATATTCCTTATATAATAGTGATAGAAAATTGTTCATTACAGACACAATTATTTTTAATTCTTTTGATTGAAAGTTGTTTAGGGCTGGAGAGATGGCTCAGTTGTTAAGAGCACCGACTGCTCTTCCAAAGGTCCTGAGTTCAATTCCCAGCAACCACATGGTGGCTCACAACCACCTGTAATGCCCTCTTCTGACCTGCAGGGATACATGCAGGCAGAATGCTGTATACATAATAAATAAATCTTAAAAAAAAAGAAAGTTGTTTAAATGCATAGTGAGAAATGCATGGATATGGAGGACTAGGAATATATACAGAGAGTATGTTTTTTTGTGTATGTGTGTAAAGGGATACAGAAATAAGATAAGTTGAAAACACACATATGACTAGAGCTTAGTGTTGCTATCTGGTGACCATATTAATGAAGGTGTTCTGGGAGACACTGGCTGACTCTCCTCACCATCACCCATTCACAGAGCAGACCCACACATTAAAGTTCCTGTGCTCCTCTTTGCGTTGCTTGGGGTGTAGACCTTATGTGACTTCCATTCCCTGAGCAAGCTCTAGCTTGTTTGACTTCCTCCAAGGATACACCCTAATACGACCTATACTTTCTCCTGTGAGGCATGGGAACAATTATTCTGTATTCTCTTAGGCAGAAGGCCCCTATGACTAGTTATGATGCTTCTATAAAATCTACAATCTTAGGATCAGCCTCACTATTTTTCTCTGCCTATTTTTAAATTAATATTACAGCACACTGGTATAATAAATCCCTAAGGCTACAGAAACTCATGACTTTTATTTAAAATTCAGTCTCCAGCCTAAGCTGGCCTTCCAAAGCGGTTAGGCAATCTAGTGTCCCTAGTCTCTTAGGAAAGAGACACTCTTTCTCCCTAGCAGCCCTTCCACATTGCATCATTGTCTATAAACCCTTAACCCTACTCAACAAATGACCTCACCTTCTACTTCACAAAGGAAATGGGGGCCAACTGACAGCAACTCCCTCCACTTCCTGCCGCCTCCTCTACATTCTTATCAGCAGCTACATCCATCCTTACCTCTTGTCCTCATTTTTCAGTTGAAGTGATCTCTCTCTTCATAGTCAACACTAATCCCACCACCTGTGATCTGGATCCCATCCCTCCCACCTCCCAAGGGAGTTGCTTCATCAATCACTGTGCTCCTGTATCCTCAACCTCAGATAGTATAGAACACGTGCGCGCATATGCACGCACGCATGCACACACACACACACACACACACACACACACACACACACACACACTGCTTTCCTTTCTCTATGTTCACTTCAAGTTCTTGCCAACTTTCTCTGTTCTTTCTCAGCCAAACATTTTTTAACCTTTTCTTCTTGTTTAACAAGCAATGTGTTCTCATTTTAGAACATGACTTTAATTTTCAAGGAAAAAGGGAGCAGTTGTATATAGTATCAGCAACACAAGGATGACAATTGTTAATAGCATATAGATTGGTGTGTCAATTTGTGTCTTTATGTACAAAAAACATGAAGAATCATACTGCAAAAGTGTGTGTATCTTGGATTTTTCACATAGCACTGATTAACTTTTCCTATCCATTAACCTATGTATTATTTTTCAATATGTTTGTTAGTTATTATTTCAATATATTTGTAAACTTTAAATACTTCATTGAACTTTCAGGCTATTTACCAATTCTCCTCTATAAATAATTACTATCATATTTCCCGAAGACAGTTCCATACTTGTTACCCCCACTTCCTCCTCTGCCCGGGACAGCCCTTCTCCCAGCACTCCCAAGCATGCCTTCACTGCAGAATTCTCGAGTTAAAGTTACCAGTGAACCTACAAAAACGCTGGCTCTTTTCCTTCTCTTTGTTTCACCCTATTCAGAGTTGTTTGTTTTTGCTTTACTTTTAAAATTTCATTATTATTCCTTAGATGCCTGTTTTCTGAAGAGGCAGACAGGGTGTTGATAGGATGAGAGGGGATGAGGAGGATCTGGAGGGAGTTGGTGTAGTACAAACTGTAAACAGAATACATTGTATGAAAAGAAAAAAGATCTATTTTCAATGAAAGAGAAAAAGTTACCAGTGACCTTTCCCAAAACTAGAGACGATTGCCTGTTTGTCTAGCTCATGTTCTCTAGATATTTGGCATGAGTAGTGATTCCCAAACTCACTTTTCTGTCATCTGGCTCCTCCTTCTCATCCCCTGTCAGCTCTTCCTCATGGGCTTACAGCTGACATTTGGCTTCCAAGCTCCACCCTCTCCAGGCATTCTTTTTGTGCTTTTCCCCTTAGGGGTGACCAATATCTCATGTTTTACTCAAATCCTGCTGGTTCCCAATCTGTATACTCAGTCTCCATGAGCTGCTCCCAGGGGCTTCTCTACCTGTCAGTCAATACTATGAATTGTTTTCCTTCTGTAACTCACCATAGCATCCTATACCTCCTTTGTCATGGCCTGACTTGATCTCCTTATTCCAGATTTCTCTGCCTCAGCACTTCTCATCTGCTAAGCGAATTCTTTGTGTGGACTCTGCATTCTTTGTCTATGTGTGTTACAGAACATGGAGCAGCATCCCTCACCACTACCCACTAGATGCCACTAGCAACCCACCTTACTGTGATAACTGAAGGTGTCTTCGGCTATTGCTGAATGTTCCCTGGGGACAAAGTCGTCTCACGGTAAGAACTGCTGTATTAAATGTGAATTTTGCCTAGGTAGGGCCTGTGTGTTCATGACTTTTGTCCAGCATCCAATCTTGTATACTATAATAAATTATGACAAGGAAATGGGCAATTGTGATGTAAACTTAGAGAAAATATAAACTTGTGGGAAGAAGTTATTATTTTACAAAAGTATTCCTTTTTTACTGAGAGCTGTTTATTTATCTACTTATTTATTTTAAAACAGTGTCTCTGTGTGTAGCCTTCCTGGCTCTGCCTCCTAAGCACTGGGACCGCAGGCTATTGTCAACGTGAGCTAATCTTTTTCTTGTAGGGCTGTGGTAGATTAAGAGTTTCAGTTTTGAGGTTGTGAACAGAATCAGGCTGTTTCTGTCACTCAAATGCTGTAGGGCAATGGTTCTCAACCTTCCTAATGCTGTAACCCTTTGACACAGTTCCTTATGTTGTGAGGATGGACCCAACCATAAAATTATTTTGTTGTTGCTTCATAACTGTAATTTTGCTACCGTTATGAATTTGTAATGTAGATATCCATGTTTTCCAATGGTCTTAGGCGACCCCTGTGAAAGGGCCATCTAACCCCCAAAGGGGTGGGACCCACGGATTGAGAATCACTGCTTAAGTCTTCAGTTATGCAAGCCAACCCAAAAATTAATGACGGTATGCCTTTCAGTCTTAGCATGACTTTAGCTATGGAGTATGATCATGTTTTGCTCCAATGAAATACATCACAATGTATAGGGTACTAAAATATTTTCATTAGTTAAGTTCTATTTGTAAGCATGGACCAAATAATCCTTGGATTGTGTGTGTTCACATAATCACTGGACATACCTTGCACACATGTAGATGAGCAGATATGAGTGAGTGAGAGGAATAAGGTTCCCTATTCTAACCAAGTTGGGTGGGAGGGGGGCAGGCTTTGTACCACAAGTGACATCTGACATTTTCTAAAGGTATGTTTATTGTCCATACAGATGACAAGTCTAGGAAAAGTCTGTTACTGTGATCTCATAGGCAGAGGGTGGGGGTGTTGCTGAAATACTACCATACCCAGGATAGCTTCATAAGATTATTAATGGGCTGACATTCTGGAATGCCAATAGAGGCAAGGTTGGGCAGCTCTCTAAGCCATGTTTATAGACCCAAAGTACAAATCAGTATGCTAAAAGATCTTAGTGCCCCTAGTTCAATCAATCAATCCTCATTAAGATCTTTAAACACATTTCCCTGGATTGTTTTACCATGAACCTTGAAAATATATTAAATATACTAGAAAGACCGGAAAATAAAGAACATATTACAAATTACTTTATGTGTCTCTTTTTATTATTCAATGTGATTACTAGAAATTTAAAATCACATATGTGGCTCACATATTTTTGTTTGACCATACTAGTCTATGACATTTCTTCATATTATAAAACAAAGCATTTCAGTTTCTAATCTCCTATGAAATAATATCCATTTTACCTGGTAGCCTTTGGTGTTATATTGATCTTTCTTTTCTATACTGATTAACTTTTCACCAGAAATTTAAATCACTGGTTATGTCTATGCTTCAAGCAAACCCGTGGCTTGATCCTTGCTTCAAAAATTTGGTGTCTCCTCCCCCTCCCCCAGAGTCCTGGTATCGTAGACCCATACTGTCACACCCAACTCTACAAACCCTACTGTCACAATATACATCACTGAAAGGAACAGGCTATCGAAATTAAAGCAGAGGAGAATGCCACTTGAAAATGCCCACACTCATGGGTCTGCTCATTGATGGGATGTGTTTGACATTTGAGGAAATTTCTGACATAAATTCAGTTAGCTGGTTAGAAACAGTTCTTCCAGCCTGGAGAGGAAAAGTCAACTGCAACACAGGCTTTCTGCAGGACAGGAAGAATGCTGGTACTTGGAGGCACACTAGGAGGACCCTAACACGTCCAGTGGTCTAAGCAGGTGCAGTCTGGAATGAATGAGCTGTTGAGGAAGAAGTGTCCACAACTACAGATGGAACTCTTTTGTGTTGGCCCTTGATGCTCATTCAGATACTTCCCATTATGTTTGCAGGTTGCAGACAGAGTGCCTGGCCATTAATAGGTCCTAAGCACAGCAAAGACACTGATGCACCTTTGACACACAACAGATGACACTGTGTCAGTGAAGGAGGCACAATTTCTGGGCTACAACTTTGTTCTACATCTCCCATTCTTGTTGAGCCCTGGAGTGGCAGGAATGCCAGATTCCTAAGGCAGGAGGACAAGGTCAGGGCTTGGCCTAGGACCCAGTTGTGGGAACATACAAAAGGAAGTAGCTAAAATTAGTAAGGACTGAATGTGTGCCTGTGTTGTAGAGAAAATGGAGAAAGAAAGCAACCCAGAGCATACTGGCTTTCTTCTTCTGGAGCAGGGGGAATGTGCCACTGCCCATGCACTGGAGGAAAGGATGGAGCATAGCCCAGTTTTCCCTTTTGATGTCACACATTTTTATTGATTTCTCTCCATTATTTTTTCTCTCCAACTATCCCAATTTGAAATCATTTGCAAATCTGCCATAATAGTTCAAGCATTCAGCACCCAAATCTCATGGACAATATTAAAAAAAACAAAACAAAAAAAACCCCTGTAAACATCTTGGTTTGTGTACTAGATAAAAATGCAGAGGAAGGAGATAGAAATATGACCTGAGTTGTCAGTCACAGAGGACTGTTTCCTTCAGAGCCAGTTATTAACGTGCCCATGTGGAAGTGCAGCAACCAGATTTACCCACATGGATACTTTTGATGTGTTTAATTTAATTCTAACCATTAATTATCTGAGGGACTGTGCTTCTGATACATGAGCATCCAGAACGATTGGGTGGAAATAGGAAGTTGGGGACATAATTTCATTACATCTTGCAAAATTCCATAATACTTTTTAATTGTGGCTTCCTCTGAGCTCCTGTTCAGAAATTAAACACAAAGTATTGACTTATATATGGTAAAACACTAGAAAAATCAAAATTGTGTTTCTGCTTTAAGGAAAAAAATTCTAATAATAGCAACTTGTTTTCTTTGATTAAATTTGGAGAATTCGAGGAAAAATACAGTGAAAAAACTTTTAAAGAAGAAATCATTGAAACAGGTATTATTTGCCATAAAATAGCATTTTCTTGAATCCTTGTAAAATCATAATGTAGTAAATTTGGGGTCCAAATGATAAGTGTAGATTTTAAAATATCTGTCATTAAAGAGGCAAAAGCCTGGGTTTCCTGTGGGAAGGGAGAAATAAAGGAAGCCGCTTGTCTAACTAGCAGTGACCAACGTCAGGCCAGGCCAGACCTTGCCAAATGCAAAGGCAGGGCCATAGTTTTGGTTATCAATAATAAAACACAGGCAGAGATTTTTGATGAGCCGGTATGAAATATGAATTCTCATTGTTAGTGGACTTGCCCTTGACTCTGATGGGTTACTGCACAGGATTCCTGGCTGCCACTTAACAAGTGGGGACATTATGCAAACTCACCCTCTCTCCACCTCATGTCTTTATTCCTAATTAGCCAGTCCCTGGGGTCTCTCAGTATAGCATTTAGGCTGTCTGAATGTGTTTCTGATTTTGATCCACCAACAAATTAAGCCATGTACTGTTTAGTGTGAATTCAAATTTATTTCTAGAGCTGGTATATTGTCAGAAGCTGTAGCCTTGGACTCCAGCACTGGGACAGTCACAGAGAGCCACTGCTTCACTATCACTTCCTGGTGATTCTACTGGCCATGGTGTGTCCATCATCTCACCGCAGGCTTTGGCTTTTGTTCTCTGCTTTCGCATTATGGCCTCAGAGGGGCTTTTGCTAGGAACCAAACTAGCCACTTGAGGCAAAACAATATTGTTGTCAGGATGCTGGGAAAAGTACCAGGTCTCCAAAAAAGACAACATGGAAACTAGGAGAGGGAAACAGTCTTGAGAAGACAGGTCTGGTACTTGAAGTGTCAACATCCTAGTCTTTTAACATGGGCCAGCAGCCTGGAGATCAAGCTGGCCAATGTGCTTGTTCTTCCCTGGCAGCCTACAGCCAAGCACGTTGCCCAGCATACTTGTAGTAGTTGAGTCTAACAGTAAGAACAGGAATGAATGAGGAAGGAAGTGGGCAACTAACAATTACTGAAACTGCCCATCAGTATTGCCACCTCAACTTAACCTATGCATTGCTATAGAAACAGAAAATTGGAGGATTTTGTTCAAGGTTTTAACTCATGCCTGCCTCCAAAATGCATGCTCCTTCCTGTCCATTTTTCCACATAGATTTTGGGGAACCACATGTCCAGCATACTGTGTATACATGAAACACTAGAAGGTCTTGGAAAGTCAATGGATCTTTCTTATCTAATTCACCAATGCACAAGCTCCAATCCTGTCAGAGGCTTGTGTCCACACATTACCCCAGGCCTGTCTCCCCATGATGATAAGACAAGTCATCTCTTATTCTGGTTTAAAACTACAAATTTGAAATAGTAAAAGCATAAACTCAACATACCATGTTACACATCTAAGAACTACCAATAAAAATCCTCAATAGACCAACTGAATTGAATCTGAAAATAAGGGTCAGTTCAGTCCTGGTTGGTTTAGTGTGTGGTATTCAGTTATGATGAATTGTTTTTGTCTTAAGCAAATGTCACAACATAATTTTTATTGTGAAAAATATGCAAACAGGATTGATGAACATATGAAGTTACAGAGACTATGGCAATTGTGCATGTTCAAACCAGATGGGATTCTAGTGCTGAAATGGGAAGTGGACACAGGGTTCCACTCTTAACCAAGAAGCTATTTGAAATTGATACCTTTTGGCAAAGAGAAAATTACTTTTCTCCAATGGAGTGTCATTGTATATATCAACCACACCCAAAGCAGGCTTATGTTCAGGAGTAGTTGGCCAACACAAAACTAATTCCATTGTATTTTATGGGCATTTTTAATTCATTTTTTGAGTGAGGCTTTATTTTTCTTATTGTTTTTGTTTGTTTGTTTGTTTGTTTTTCTTTTCTTTTCTTTGCAGAGAGAGAACAGGAAATTGGCTAGGTAGGGAGATGGTTAGGATCTGGGAAGAGTTGGAGTAGGGGAAATGTGATCAAGATATAGTATGTGAAAAAATATTTTTCAAAAATGTCTTTTTTGGTTTGCCAGATCTCATTTTTGAAAAGTATTTGGATGCACTATTCTCCTAAACATCTCCGAGTGTTTGGGATGATGGCCAAAACTGCAGGGAAGTTTAATTATCTCAGCTGTTTTCTTGTGCTTTGTTTTTGGCTAAAGTGGAGGAAAAACACTGTGCTTGGTTTGTTTCATGAACAAGTTTTAATATATTCATATTTATTGATCCTAATATTAATTCAAAGGAAACATAAATTCAATAGTCATGCCACAATTTAGTATGGTTTTCTATATAACTTAATTGTGTTTCAGAAATTAGAGAGACACTGGTAGTGTAATTGTAGCAGGAAGAGCCTGTGTGGCCACCTAAGTATTCACTTCTTATATCAGCTTCGAGCTCTGCCAGATGAGGTGCCTTAACCAACGGGACAATGGCTGGAATGACAGAAATGGATGGAGTGATTATGATGGAAGCAGAGACTGGAAAGCATGGGGCCTATTGGGCTGATTGTGGTTTGAGGCCAGAAGACCTTGTGCCACACCATGTGCACATAGCAACCCCGAGGAGGAGCAGTCAGACAGACAGAAGCCAGACTTCCCATACTTATGAAGGAAGATCATCTAGTGCTGGCAAGTCAAAATGACAAAATCATCAGCCAGTGCATGAGGAAGGACACATGTTCACTGTTTTCAGCTCAGACGCATTAGCATGGTTTGCTACAGAACAGAAGCTAGCCAACTCGGTATTGTCCCTATAAAACTGCACGTGCAACTCTAGCTACCCTATAGAGTGATTGAGAGCTGTTACTAACACATGTAGGTGAGGTACAGCCTCACTGGTGAACATCATGGTGAGCAGGTTGGCTACTTACTACTTTCAGGAAATTCTAAGAGAGTATAAATTCCCGTAGAGTTTCCGCATGAAAAGTTGTAGCATCAATGAAGATTGTGCATATACAACAGATTGTTTCTGAGGTGCTAGCATATGTCACGGAAACCTAAAGTCTTCAGATGCTGCCCCTTAACCAACACACACACACATCCTGTTTGTATAAGAGAACATTCCAAATTTCCAAACTCTCACAAAAGCTACTTCTCTGCAAAGGAAGCATTTTTAAAAGGAATTTTCATACCTTTCAATGCCATGACATGCTTGCCTATTGTTCCATAATTATTATCCATGATTTAAAAAAATATTCAATAATATGAAAAATAGCAAAATAGAAGTATTCATGGCTGCTATGGAACATCTGTGCATCTAACATGAATTTGATTTTGTTAAGTGTTCACCATACTTTATATAAAGTAAGAATGGCTAAAGAAAGTGTACTGAAATAGAAAAGAGTGAAATTTTTCTCTAAGCTGACTCCTCAGTGCAATCAACACATATAAAAAAAAATGAACCAGCACAAACTGTAATGACTGGTAAATATATCGATATATAGCAATAGGCTGGAAATAGACTCTGGAAAAATATCAAGAAATTTGAACCAAATTATTAATAGTGGACATTATCAGTTGTGAGTGGCTATTCTTTACAGCAGTAAAAGTATGTCCAGAATTTGTATAGATGGATAGAACTACGTAATACACATGCTCTACTAAACCTTGTACATGTTTTTGCACACCAATTTATATACATGCTCACACATACCATTTCTTTCATTAAGCATCTCTTCATATCCTGTTGGAAACATTCATATCAGGTCCCAAATCTCACTAGCATTACAGGCTATTTCTATGTATGTACGCACTGCTGGCTCCCTACACTGTTATAAGAGTCTACAAAAGAGAGAAGGTAAGAAATTGCTTTAAATCGCCAGAATATTTGGAAACACTACCAATTGCCAATGTACTAAGTCAGTGCCTTGGAAACACAGTCATGTAATACGTTACTACTACTTACAATTAAGTAGACAAAATCAGAGGGGAGTCAGGCATGTGGGTCTTGACGGTTCCCAGTTAACTGATGAAGGTACAGACAAACTGCATTAGGAGTCTGGAGTCACTGCTGTGGCATGCTTTAATATGTGTGTCTGAGGTGCTGTCCAGTAACAGATTATGAAGATGATCTTCATATGTGCACTGCCAAAAAATAATTTTCCTAACCAATAAGATGACTTGAAGCTTGTTGCAGACTTTTCAGCCTTACTATTTGACAATGTACCTATTCGTGCTGAAATATTTTGCAAACACATTATGAGTTGGATTTTTAAATAATGTGATGTGAGAACGATGTTTTTAAGAGAAAAAAATATAGAGAAATCAGAGTGGCCTCTCCATGAACGTAATATCCACCTATTACTGACCACTGTGACCTTTCTGGGAACAGTCACTTCCATTGGACAGGGTAGTGGCCGCAAGGCACCAAAACACCACTCAGAGTAATTCCTTACAGATGACAGGAACTGGAAGTTTCAAGGGGAAAAATGAAAGCCATTCACTCTTCCAATGACACAGTCCTTTGATACCACAAAGCCATTTGGGCTGAGAGCTCCAAGGTCAGGAAGGCACATAAAGATTGGTGATTAGAGATTACTATATCAGCAAAGTGTGGCAAACTATTAAAAGAAACTATAGCTTTTATGGTTGTGTGGCTGAGGCTCCCCAGGGCTATTTGTATTAGATATTGAGTTAAGCATAACTTATTTAGCCCTAGCATTCCAGAAAACATTTTGATGTCAGCTACTGCAGGAAAGTAAACACAAAGCAAAGGAGGAAACAGAGCTGATCTCAAACAGATAAAAAAATGGAGTAATTTAATTTTCTGAACTCGGCGTTTTAGAGCATTAAGAATGAGGAATTTTAGAATGGTCCTTTCAACTTGAAAACTAAAGTTTACTTAGGCATTTGGTGGAGGGGGAGAGGGGTAGCACGGCTTATGTAAGCAATTCATTGAACTTCTATTTAATTCGGATCAAAAACTGTTCTGAATGTGTTTAGTAAAACATTCCCAGTGCTCTGCTTTGTGCTCCTGATAGCAGGGAGTCCCTGTTTGCTTCCTATGACCTAAAGATAACATAATTTTTGTCTATGCATTTTTGCAAGAGGATATAATTTTAGCACTGCTCCTAACACCATAGATTCATGAGGTGTTTGGGGTTCACAAAATATTTCTTCAATTATAATCAAAATTCCTTTAAGACAAAGCTTCTCCATTGACAACAACAAAAAACATCTCAGTAGGGAAGCTCAACCAAAATGTCTATGTTCTACCACAGAAGCCAGGAGGTGGAGGGGTGGGGGGTGTGCTAGAATTCTGAACTCCTGCCTTTCAAGATACCTGAGAGAAATTTCTTCACAGGTCCTATTTTCTCAGTCAAGTCCTGTGACTCATGGGAAGAACAAGCGTCAGAACAAGTAACAACAGGACACCAGGGACACCAGTGTCTAAAATAATTAATTGCAGAATACAGTAGTAAAATAGGTATATAAGAGTTGAAAGAATTGGAGACAAATTTCGTCTAAGTTACTAAAAATTAGCAAAAGGAAAAAACGTACTATCTTTGCAAACCAGCACCGTAATTTTCAGAGAGTTAAAAAAAGCAACCATGCCTGCCTCTGGGTGGTGGGATTAGGTTGATTTTTACCATTTTTGATACTTGTCTGACTTTACCAATTTTCTAACAAGGTATGCACTTTTACTGATTAAAAATGAAAAAAAAAATGAAATACATGCTGCATCTGACAAAATGTAAAGACAGTTGATGATTCTGTCTCCGTAAGTTCAGCCTTGCCCTGGTGAACAGCTGTGTGGATCTCAGCCTGGGTAAGCACCCAGAGTGCATTATGTCACGCCAGGGATGTGACTAGAGCATCAGCAGCAGAAGCCCTCCCAGTGTGATCTCAAACACATCTGCAGGCAGATGCCACTCCCAGATCAGTCATAACTGGCATTTGCATTTGACTAATAAATGGAGTCTTCCAGTTTCTGTGGGGTGTTCTGCATATTAAATGCATTACTCTGATTAGTTAATAAATAAAACACTAATTGGCCAGTAGCCAGTCAGGAAGTATAGGTGGGACAAGGAGAGAGGAGAATTCTGGGAAGTGGAAGGCTGAGGCAGAGAGACACTGACAGCCACCACCATGACAAGTGAGATGTAAGGCACCAGTAAGCCATGAGCCACATGACAACTTATACATTAATATAAATGTGTTAATGTAAGATATAAGAACAGTTAGCAAGAAGAACCGAGCCATTAGGCCAAACAGTTTAAATAATATAAGCGTCTGTGTGTTTATTTTATAAGTGGACTGTCAGACTACTGGGGCTTGGCGGGACCTGGAGAGAAAACTCTAGCTATATCCAGTTCCTTTTAAAACTTGTTTCTCCTTAAAAGTGTATTTATGCTTGCTTGTGGAAGGAAAGACCACTCCAACCAGTACATTTGTAATTACATTTCTAACCCATGGCTAACAATATTAAACATCTGTAATAACTGCTAACATTCATGTCAAAGGTTTGCTCACTATTCTGTTACCTTTAAATTGAAACTGTCATAAATTTTTTTCACTCAAGTAATGATAAGAATTACCACATGCTATTATTGTTATTATATGTTTATCGTGTATAATAGTTTATCATGTACTAATTATTACATATATCTAAATAATCATATACAGCTATGCAATATATACAAACATATAATTATGAAGCTATAATAAAGCTTTATAACCTCTGATAGTTTTTTAAGATAACCTAATTATAATTTCATAGCCAGTCTACTTCAGTCAGTTGGAAGTAAAAGTCTGCTGGGATAAAGAAGCTGCCATTTTGGGACACTGTGAACGAATTCAGCTAAAATCACTCTATGGCTGAAAATTTGAAGGATAAAGGTGACCTTAAAAGAAAAAAGGTTCTATCATATTTAACCATGTTTATAGGGTGGTATAGATGGCAACAAGAGGTACTATACATTTTACCTTTCTAAACAATGTGATACCAATTCAGATGCTCTGAGTACAATAGTCATGTGTGCTAGATTTACAGTGAATATGTTGGCATCTGCATGAGGTACAGTCATAATGTGCGGTACAGCAATTATATGTTGTCAATTATACATGACTGCAGTACAATATAAATGGCAATATAAATGAAAATGTGAGAGAAAACTAAAAAACAGAAAGACCCTTCAAAGTACCCTTTGAGTTTTATTTGCCCTTTTTCTTTGGAGACAGAGCTTGCAGTATAGCCCTATCTAGCTTGGTATGCACCTTGTACATGCCCAGGGATCTCACTCACAGCAATTCTCCTGCCTTGGCCTACCAAATGCTGGGATTACAGGCATGAGCCATCATGCCCAGCTTTGTTTGTTGTTTTGGTTGTGGTTAAAGTTCAGGTAAGGATAAGTTCTTGTTGGACAGTTATGACACTCATTCAGTATAAGCTTAGAATGCCAAAGAACACCGACCTGACATGAAGATCCATCCTGTATCTCTAAACTTCCTACATTCCATTGGCAATGTCTGAAAGAACCAGAGGAATTGTCATAAACTGTTCTTTCTTACCAAGTCCCTACTGGTAAAGTGTCATTATATGCTGGTAACAGATTGCTTTTACTCTTTTCAATCAATCTCCCAAAACACTGAACAAATAAGTAATATGTCAGGCAACACAGGCTTTTGCCACAATTTTGTGTTATAATTATTTAAATAAACAGCATGGCAGAAAGTTAGGGAGATACAAGACTCTCATGTGAACCAAAGTCTGTATCTATACAGTATCTCATGCACAGAGCCCAGCATCCCTGTACAGGCACATGTTTCTCTTCTAACTTGAGTGGTAGATCCACATTTACCAAAGATGTATTGCTGCTGGTGTCCTAATTTTGCCCTGTCACATGGGTGAACCTGTGACAATACTGTCTCTCCCAGTCATCTTGGTCTAGAGATACAGTTGAGAGAAGGCTCAAGATGTGTAACTTCATTGACTTAGAATAACTATGAAGCAACACTTATCTTGCCAATTCCAAACATCAATCTTTCAACTAAATACAATCTGACTTTCTTAGAAGAAGCACCAAGAAAACTTAGTTTTACATATTTTAATGGTGTTGCCTCTGTGCTTATGAAAATTAAGGTAAACAAGGAGTAGTCAGGAAAAAAATTCCAAAAACATTTTTCTTTAGTAATACTTCTAAATAACAAAGAAATTCTCCAAAACATTTGCCCTCTTTGAAGTTAAGATTCCATTTGCATAAATTGGAGGGCCTCTTCAATGTAACTTGCGTTATCTTGACTCTAAAATGACTTATGTCAAGATCAAGGAAACCAATCAGGGCAGATACACTCCAGGGCACCTTGGAAGCATAAATCAGCCACCCTCTCACTCCACGTCTTGACCCACCAATGGGATCTGTGAATCTCCATTCTGAAACAGGAGGCCAAGTTCCGTCATTGTGGCACTGACTCTTCCCTTAGAAGTCCCTCATTTTTGTAAGTAACTGGGATCCCCAGAACCAGTTATCTTGTGGGCTAATGAAGGCTGAGATAAACCAGTTCCTGACCATTTGATGCCCTCAGAACACTCCCAGGACACCAGCCCTATTGAGTCATTTATCTCATTATGCTAAGAGAGAACATTAACCCTGAAGAAAATGAGATAGCCCCTTGGGTGTTGGCTAAATGTGGTGTGGGTTTTCTTGTGAGAAGAGAGACAAAGATAGAAGGGAAAATCATCACATTCATTAAATCATCTGTGACAATTAACCCTTCATCTACCACAGGCATGTTTCCATCTATAGTGGCACTTTGGCCTCTAAGGTCTGCCCAGTTTAGCCTCATTTGCCCCATTCTTTAGATGACACAACAGGTCTACCTGTTCATGACAGGTGTGGGTGAACCGGAAATGTCATCACTTGGTCTCTATCTCCACAAGCTTCACTTGCAAAGTACAGACATGAAAACTACAATGTGTTACAGCACTAGCAATTCAATATGCTTTGGGTGGACTTTGTGTGCAATTGGTTACCAACATTCCAGGCTGTTTTGCTTTAGCTGGCTACTAGTTTACAACCCTCACTTTCATTCTCTAAATCTGTGTTTAAAACAATTTAACTAAACTTTGATTTTGTTTAGAAAAGTAGTTATGTGTATCTCCTCACTGATACACAGCAACATATGTACTGTGGTTTGTAAAATGTCATTTTAAGGCAAATGACAAGATGCAAATGACTCCTTTAGTGATTCTTTAATTTTACACATACTATTGATTAGAGTAGGTATCAGAGGCTGGGTTACTTCTAGAGCACATGAAGACAGTCTTTTGAATAAAGACATCCAAATGTTTTGGAATCCCAGTGTCTGCAGCACTCAGCCTGCTTGCTCTGAGAGCATCCCCTGCTGGGCAATGCTTCAGGGTGTGATGGGGCTGGGCCAGAGCACACACTCACTCTCTCTCTCTCTCTCTCTCTCTCTCTCTCTCTCTCTCTCTCTCTCTCTCTCTCTCTCTCTCTGTGTGTGTGTGTGTCTCATTTCCTCCCTAGTAAGATGAGATGAGAGCTTTTCACTTTTCTTTTTAAAAGTAAAGTATGTCCCTTTTTCCTAATGTTGAATATTTAGTTGAAACAGGCATACTACACACCTCATTTGAAATGAATCGATTCTCTTAAAATAACAACAGTGTTGTGCTCACTCAATAATTTAGTTAAAAATCATGACTTTATTCTTTCATCCATGGATATGTACTGTAATTATAATTAGTAAACATCTTTAGTTTTAGCAAATACTACTCAAAATCAAATGAAATGCTGGGAAGAGGCTGCTATGCAGGGAACAGAAATATGCCCAAAGTATCTTTGTGTATTTGTCCATCTGTCCTTGTAATTCATACGGGTCAAAGGATGGTATCATCTTAATTTATCATTTGTTTTCTGTGTGTCCTAGGACATTAAATGACTCCCAATCAATTAAATTTTCATTATTATCTATTATTTAAAATACATTAATGCTTATGTTATGCAAATGTTATCATAGTAAAATTGTAGGAGTAAAGCCACATTAAATATTTAAAACAGTACCATATACAATGTCATATGGAAAATGCACTTGTCACCATCTACTAAATATGACTGACTTTCAATACAGACATGTGACTATAATATAGGATTTTATCCCCCAACAAAGAGCAAAGCAGTAACAAAAGGATTAATCGTCAGTACCCAAGTAATGCATTTTCCTCCTTAGGACTAAGTGTAAATGAGGCCTTTAAAACATCGCTAGTGAAGGACACCAGCCTGGGGCTGGAGAGATGGCTCAGCAGCTGAGAGTACTTCTTGTTTGGCAGAGGATCCAGGTCTGATTCTCAGGACACACAGGACAACTCTAACCACCCATAATGACAGTTCCAGGGGACCCAACAGGCATTCATGAGGTGCACATACATGCATGCACATTAAGTGAAATAGATAGATCTAAAAAAATAAATAAATAAAAGAAAGATAGTAGCTTGTATGTTCTCTAAACTCTCAACACTAAGTATGAGATGCAACCACACCACTCAGACAAGGTATATATACTAACCAGATGCCCATTAGTTTATTGTGGCCCACAAACTATCTTTAAAGAGAGATCAGCAAGAAACATCAACTTATTCCCAGATAAATGGGCTTAGACCCAATTCATAAACCACACAAAAGACAATAAATATGTTGTTTATTCTTCAATTTCATAACCTAAAGACTAAAATGAGGCAAAATCAAAGCCACAAAAATCAGATGTCCTTGATCAGTGTTTAAGAATTTTTGTTTCACAAAAGAATAACATTTAAAGAAGTGACTTGTTATTTTATTTTTATGTTTGGTATTAAGTCAAACCATGCATAAGCCTCTTTTGTGCAGGACTTCCCCAAGCAGGATTTGCTAGAGTACACTGGATGTCTCTACAACAGTAATTCTCAACCTGTGGGTCATGACCTCATTAGGGGGGTCAAATGACTCTTTCACAGGGGTCATCTAAGACCATTGGAAAACACAGATATTTACAATACAATTCATAACAGAACCAAAATTACAGTTATGAAGAAGCAATGAAATCATTGTATGGTTGGGCCACCCCCACGAGGAACTGCATTAAAAGGTCGCTGCACTAGGGTGGTTGAGAACCACTTCTCTACATGATTCAAAACATAGCACAGTTTCCAAACTTCATCAGACCAGAGAATATCTCTCGGAGTGATGCTTCAAGATATAGTTTGGAAAATTCATTTTTATTTTTCCATCCTCTTTCCTGGTAGACATCCCACTCCTTTCCATATACAGTGAGCCAAGTGAGCAATGACTCCATACATGGATCAAATGTGCGTCCTGTTCTCAATCTAATTCACTAGGCCCATGAAGACTGGTGTTGTCAGCCCATATCACAATGAAGAACTACCATGTCTGCTTAAGGCTCAGGACAAAGGATGTGGCAAGACAGGCTCAGATACTCTTCCTTCCCCATCTCCACGTTTCCTGATGCAGTGCCATGTGAACTATTCATTTGGTGATATTCTTTGGTGGCTCTTCTGCTATGACTAAGTAAGTCATATGACAGATTCAAAATCAGCATGGACTCCTTTGCATTGGCAAGACTGATGGCTTGACCTTTAACCTGTAGTCTATTGGGAAAAGTTGAATTCTATGTAGTGTGCAAAATTTCTCCTTGATGCTAGGTTTATTTAGAATTTAATTCACACTAAAGGCATCCTTTAAAACAGACTGGTACTGAGAATGTATAAATCTTACATAATTCAAGTTTCCTCTAGTTTTCAGTACTAAAATGAATACAGAATAAACAAGAATGACATGAGAAGCTCACAAACCACCAAAAATGAAAGGTTTGGGCAAAATATTTAAATTTATGGATCATCAGTCAGCATGTATTAAACACTTTTATAGCTGGGAGGTTTATTTTTATGATTTGGAAAAAAGGAGGCTTGTTGCTTTTGAGAGAGGGTTTTTCTATAATAGTGTAGGCTGGCCATCTCAAACCTGCCATTCTCCTGCTTTGACCTCATGAGTGATGTGAGCACAAGTGTGTGACACCACACTCAGCTCCAGAGAATGAGGTTGGAATGTGATAATTGATCTCAGTGTTTTTTTTTTCCATGCTTTATATTTCCTAAATACACTGTCTTACTTCTCTTTATCAGTAATCATATAAGGCCTTGTCACAGATAGAAAGGACCTTCTATGTATGAGTATTACTAGTCAAATGAAATCAGCATTGATTCAGAAGTTTCTCCAAGATAGGAGAATGTCACAGGGATCACTCAGAAGCAAACATGCATTAACAAATATGCGATGACACTGTGACTGTCCCTTGTAATTCCTAGTGGTGAACCAGAGTCACATGATATGAGATCATACAGAATTAGTATGCTTTTTCCTATGAGTGTATAGGCTCAATCCCTAAAGTACACTAAGTGAGTCTGTTAATCTAACAGTAGCTATCTGGCAATATCTGGCAAGGCACATAGTTGAAATGTATTAGCTACATGTTCTCCATTAGTTTGCAAAGTTAGTTACTTCTTTTGTCTCTTGTCTCAGCATTCAGCACATTTTTACGTAAATCATTAGAGTTATTATCTTCTTTGGGAAGATATTAATGAACTATTCTTACCTACCTCTCATCTCTCCATAAATGAATAAATAAAATGCACATTTTAAAAAGTAGTGCTTTAGCTGGGCGGGGTGGCACACACCTTTAATCCCAGCATTGAGAAGCAGAGCCAGGCAGATCTCTGTGAGTTTGAGGCCAGCCTAGTCTACAGAGCAAGTTCCAGGACAGGCACCATAGCTACACAGAGAGACCCTGTCTTGAAAATACCAAAAGAAATTTTAAAAAAATAAAAAGTAGTACTTTAGAAACTGGACATTGGTGAAAGTGGGAAGAGGAGTCCCTCACCTCCTAGAACAGCAGCAAGAAAACAAACAGAGCCAAGTCGGGAATACTAACTCCAAAGAAATACCTGAAGGAAATTGTCCCATAAGAGATTAGATAGAGCCAGGAAGTGGTGGCGCATGCCTTTAATCCCAGCACTCAGGAGGCAGAGCCAGGCTGATCTCTGTGAGTTCGAAGCCAGCCTGATCTAGAGAGCAAGATCCAGGACAGGCACCAAAACTACACAGAGAAATCCTGTCTCGAAAAAAAACAGAAAAAATGAAAAAGGTGCTTTGTCTCTCCATTTTTTCAGCATCAATCTGCAAAGCAGACTCAAAACTTTATAGGTTCTGTTCAGAACAAAAGTAAAAGCCCCTTAACCCTCCTGTCATACGATCTATGCAGTTGTAGAATTCCATTCACTAGTATTTGAGTTTAGTAAGTGCAGATGGCTCCTAAGCATCCTGACATGATTGCATCACTCAAAGGCACCTGAGTGCCTTCACTTCACACCCAGCCTTTGAGAATACAACCATATGAAGCATGAACAAAAGGCCTCAGTTACTATCTGAAAAGGAGACTTTTGCAACAAAGGCTGAGAAACAGGCGGCAATGTAGTGTGGGGTTTGAATCTGATCATCAGCCATGGTGCCACATTGTTTAGTCCCCACATCTTTACCTTTCTCAAGGATCCTCAGGTTGCAAACAACACAACTGATCGACATTGTTAAATCTTAATTTAAGGTGTAGAACTACCCATGGAAACATGTTACCCATGGAAACACGTTTTATACACATCACAATGAAAACTATTTCCTCCTTTACTTGACATGTGTAAGAACATGATTTCTTTTCTAAACGCAGTTTGGAGAATTTGCATTAGTTCCTCTGTCTATATACATTTGACAAATACATTGGAAGTACTCCCTTTGAGCTCTTCATAGTCATAGAAGAAACACACCACCAATCTGATACAATATCCTGTTTAAATCAATAGGAAACTGGGCTGTCCTGGTCTTAATGACCATAAACACAACATGAGCCATAAATTTGTCATGCACATCCCTAGTCCTTATTGCACAAATGGTGAGAAACAGATCTGCCATAAAGTCATGCAGTGATAGAAGTGTGGTCCTACATGTTCGATTCTGCAGGCTCTCACTGTTTGTGAAGAGAATGCCCTGGGTCAAGATAAGTTTTTGCCCATTTCCCTAAACATTCCTAAGAAGCTCCCACTATGCGCCTTAGCAACAGTTACCACCCCAGCCCAGATGCTACTTTGCTACCTATTTATCTTACAGAGAAGGTAATGGCATGTCCTAGTTTCACAAAACCTAATGGCTGCCAGAGTACATGAAATATCTGCCATGTCCTGCCATAGACTCATTAGTAATCTCATAGTGATATAGCACTGGGAGAGAAAAAGGTGTTGTTTTGGATTTCATTTCAATTTTCAGAAAATAAACTTCATAAAAATCCAAATTGTATGTTTCTTTCTTGCTGAACTCTGACAATCTATGTTACTTTTGTTTATGTTACTGTCAATGTAAATCTTTTGGGAACTTAATAGTTTTAATTTATATGACAGAATGAAAATTTGGATGCACTAAGGCTAAATTTTCAAATTTTGAGGGAGCAATAGTTGAAGCCTCCACTCAGTTAAACTTCCTTTGCCTTTTTTTAAATCTAACTGGGTGATGTTTTAGTCTGTTTCACTGGGAAATGATTTGTGCCAGTAGCTAACAACAGCCGAAGTGTCTCACGAAGAGGTATTTACTTGTCTTAACCTTTCTTGGCCACCATTAGGGTCCTTGTCATTTTGACTTCCTTTCAGCCAGTGACCTCTGCCCTGCTCCAATTTAAAGATAAACCAGAAGGCACTTCCCTTGAATTGGTGCTTCTGTGAGTTTTTCAAGTGAGCAGTGAGATGCAGTTGTCTAGCCTGTTACTGCCTATCTGAAAGGACATTATGAGTTAGATAACTGAGTATTGAAGAAGGAGGTTTAGGGGGAAATAAATAGGAATAGTTGACGTAGCAACTCTAAGCAAATTCTGTATCAAAATAGGAATGGAAAATGATTACAGATGATAAACCAGGAACTTTTCACAAACTTTTTTAAACCGGCAATATATGGCAATAATTCAGAATATTCCTAAAATGTTTTATTTAAAATTATGGCTAGAATTGCAGTCAAGCAATGCTTTGTACATTATTTATAACAATTGAGTAGAAATATTAAAAGAGCCTTCATTATTTCACATGTAACAGAGACCATCTATATGTCCATAGTCAAAGAGAAAAAGGTAGACAGACTCACAGCTAACACCACAGCATTGCCCCTCATCTTTTTCTGCTGTCCAAGAACTGATGGCCACTGCATTGCTTTGCAATCCTATTTTTATTCCCCCTTTTGAGAAATGAGAGAATAAGTAATAGAGTAATATCGAACTGGTGATTATAAAATTAATCTCAATAGAACACACACTTATAAATACATCCATGTCTATATAAGTTGATACATGATATTGTCACTTTTTTATTTATTAATGTCTCAAAGCTGCTTCTTAGTTCCCAAGATTTAAGTTGCTTATAAGGTAAAATCTGATAGCCAGCTCATACATTTCCATGTCACATTATAAAATACCATGAAATAAGAGCATCCAGAAAGACTATGCTGGATAACATGGATAGTGGATTAGGCAAAATCTGAGACAGTATTTACTAGACGAGACCACACTTCATCACAGAGTGGAGTGCTGAGGGATAACGCTGTATGCCAAATGCATTCCTCTGATTGGTTAGTAAACAAAACACTGATTGGCCAGTAGCCAGGCAGGAAGTATAGGCAGGACTAACAGAGAGGAGAATTGAGAGAACAAGAAGGCAGAAGGGGACACTGGGAGCCGCCACCATGACAAGCGAGATGTAAGGTACTGGTAAGCCACGAGTCATGTGGCAAAGTATGGATTAATAGAAATGGGTTAATTTAAGATAGAAGAAGTAGACAGCAAGAAGCCTGAGCCATTAGGCCAAACAGTTTAAATAACATAAGCATGTGTGTGTTTATTTTATAAATGGGCTACCAAGCTGCTGAGGCTTGGTAGGACCTGGAGAAAAGCTCTCCAGCTACAAATGGTGCCCAACAGTTCTAGTTTCCACCTTAAACCTGAGAATATTTAATAACCAATTCAAAATGGAGCTAAAAACAGCTTCTTAGTTGTCCCTCTCAAGTTGGCGGGTTCCTGGCATGCATGTTTGACCAGCAGTATGGTAGAAATGAGGCATCTGCAAGTGGCACATTACACTGCATGGTCTGGGCTACACGCTGCTTTGATAGAACTGCTTCTGATAGTTGATGGTACTCATGGCTCCAGACCCAGAGCTGGCGGTAAACTGTACCACCGCCATGTTGGGAAGCTGAGGTGGGCGGAGCCAGCAGCCATAGCAGTGACTCATTCTTACAAATGCAATAAGACAGATTCAGATGAAACAAGACTTTAAATGCTTTACAATGTGTGTAAAAATGTACATAGGCTTGGAAGAGAGAGAAAAAGGAATATATACAGTTATATTAACAAATAGATAGTTTTAAAAAATAAAGTCTTTAAAGAGACAGTAAAGGTAGTATAAAAAATAAGCCATGTAAAGATGGATATTACACAGAGAATCTGGATTGTGTTGTCTTTGGGATTTTTAGATGTATGGGTTGTGAACCACAGTCAAAGAGAATGATTAAAGATGCCAAGAAATGTAACTAACAGAAGAAACAGGGAAGCCCCTTCCACAAGAGCAAGCACATGCCGTTCAGAGTGATTGGCGTGAGCAAGGGATGGCTGGTTGGAAGTTCTGAAGTTGATGGACATGTACCCTGAGTTTAGATCCACTCGTCATGAATCTGAGAATGTCATGCCATCACAGGGAGCTGTCAGGGATCCTCCCAGCAGCCCCTCCACCTCTGGATGTGGGCTGCAGAGGAAACATGACCTCTGCCATTGCTTCTGTGGGTGACTCTACGCAGTGGCATAGGTCTCTGTAACCAGCCACCCAGAACTCTCCATTTTTGTTTTTCCTTTCAGTTGTAATTAAAAGCTAATGAAAACCAATGTACGTAAATTATTTGGTGCTGTGTTTGCTGATTAGTTCTCAATACACACCTCCTTTTACTGTGGTTTGTTTTCTTCAATTATTGAACATGTCTGCCATTAATAAAAATTTTTCATTCTGGGCTATTTTTGGTAGTGCTCTTTGTAAAAATGTAAATGCTGGCACACGCTGACTATTTTTACATATATTTTATGACTAATTTAGTTGGTTTATTTTCATTGCTGCGAATATCAGAAAGTCTGTCAGAAGAGAATATGCTTCTCCATCTCCTTACTTCAGAAGAGAATCTATTTGCCAATTCTAGTTCAAAAATAGTAAATCAGCATTTACTTGACATTTTAAAAAACATTCAACAAAGCTTTTTCATTTTAACCATTTGGAATTTTGAAGGGAATCATATTTGGATAAGAGTAGGGAGAGAGAGAGGGGAAGGGAGGGAAGGAAGGAGGGAGACAGACAGAAAGACAGACAGACAGAGAGATATGTTTCCATACCAAGATAACCATTAAACACTGGTTTGTCTGCTTGACAGCTACACATTAGCTGTGGATGAATACTGCTTATAGCTATCAGGCTGGATAAGTAAAATATAACAGTTTCAAAGTAACTTTTAATTCTTAAATGAAGAAGTCTAGGAACCAATAACTAGAACACCTAGAAATCTATTATGTGGCCATGAACTAGACCAAACTGTTTATCTTAACCCTCATTTCCCCAGCTCACAGGCCCTGTGAGGAGGCAGACACCCTCAGGAGGCTCACAAAGGACTGCAGATGCAGGGCATGCAGATGCCCTCAGGAGGCTCACACAGGACTGCAGGTGCAGGGCATGAAGATGCCCTCAGGAGGCTCACACTGCACCTATGATCACCTTCATACATCTGTGTACGCATGCAGGCACGCACGCACGTGGAGGGATTACCAATCATCATAAAGCAAACAAAAAGCTATTACATTGACAGAATCTATTTCTTAGTTATCCAGTAGTCATTAAGGGCCATGTAGCTGTAGAGTAGGAACCCAAATATCATTTTTACTTTAAGCTTTGAAGGGGACCATGGAGCTGTCAAATCTGCTAACCTCTGGTCTAGCATAACCACTAGAGAGTATACAGACACTGTGTGTGGGTTGTGACCCCAGTTCAGCAACTTCAAAGCTACAAGACCTTCGTCAATAACTATAGAAAATTTTGTTTTTCAGGTGTGTATTTCCCCCATGTGATGGTTGAAATGATACTGCATTTTCTTTTCATGTTTTCCAGCCTTTTTCTTTAATAGACCATTTTGGGGGGTCACATGGCCATCTTAGTTATTTATGATATTCTTTGTAAGTTTTGAAAGAAGTTTCAGTACTGGACTGTTGTTCAGTGCGTATTTATTAAGCTATACTAAGCTAAATTGGTTTATTGGACTAAACTCAATAAGAGCAGATGAAGGACACTGGAAAGGTCATAAAGAGTCATACATTCATAACTATATGTGAAACAGAACTTTGTGATGTTATAAAAAATGTGGATCTGTGTTTTGGGTACATTCTCTTAATTTACAAGCCTATTGATTTATAAGGACTGTTGGTACAGCTCCACATTTCCAGAGATTTATTTGGAAATTTACAACTTTCTTCATAGTTATTAGTTGTTTTGTAAAATATATTAAGATTACACAAATTTGTACTTTTTAGTAGAATAAAGTTGTATCACTTAAAATCTTTATTCTAAGACTTTTAAGTTAACATTTTTTTTTCTTTAAAAATTCTTAGGATGACCTCAGTCAACTCTCACTTCTTCATTAATTTCAGTTTAAGCTTTAGTCATGTTATACTTTGTATTTTCAACAAAACATTAACACCAAAAAGCATACATTAAAAATTCTATCTCCCATAAGTATATATTTGCAAGAGTAAATGTGCTTCCCAGTATTTAAGTTAAAACAACAATTTCTAAAATACTTCCAATAAAAGGAATTTTCTAAAATGGATACTCACTTCTCAAATCAACATGTAGTAGTGCTATTGCTGTGGCTGGGTGTGGTAGTGGTCATGCTGTTGTTGATAATAATGTTGCAGTTCTTGGTGGTGGTGGCAGCGCTGTGGACAAGTCACTGCCTTAGAGAAGTGGCTGATTTTCTCACTACGTCACTCCACACAGAGTCTTTAAGGTAAGGCATACATCTTTAAATCTATTTCTTTTCAAATCTTCAAAAATTTATAGCATTGTCATGTTTAGAGATATAATAAAATTATGATTAAATATATGTTTAAAAGTTTGAAGATGGGGGCTACTTTGATCTGGAAAGAAATTTTAAATACTGGAAACAACTTGTGAGTTGACTAGAGGAGCTGATTGCTGTCTTTCACATTGAACAAAACAAAGTACACATCTTCTTACCAGAACAAAAGAAAGTAAAACATTTTCTTCTTCAGCAAGAAATTCATTGAAAGATTTAGAGATGTAACAAGACAAAGATTTCACTAAAATATAAAAAACCAGAATCCACAAAGAGAGTCTTAAATTAAAACAGCAGTGTTCTAGCTAAGCCAGGGTCACAGCAATACAGTGGCTATTTAAGTGTCTACTAACAGAGGAGTTAGGGACACACTCTCCAAGATTTTCAGACTAAAAAACTCAGATGCTCTCAACTTCATTAAACCACTGAGAGCATAGCCTCTTTTTCAGGATGCTCTGTATTTCGTTTTCACTTCCCAAAGGCCAAAATGTCATTTTTTCTCTCCAAAACAAAATAAAAGTCAAATGGTAAAACTGCAAAGATCTGGCTAAACAAACAGTTGGAATTTCACTGGTTTTATCTGCAGCATCCCCAGCCACGCAACAAAGCCAAGATATTGTCCATCTCTTTGACAGACAAAGAGCCTCAGAGGTCCAGAGTGACATGCCCGAAGGCTGGCATGTGATTGGGCTAATTAAATTAAATAGCAGGAAACAGCTCTTCCACATGCTGCTGCCTGGCCACACACAAACTGTAACAGTCAGTCTCTTATGTTAGTGATGGGGAAAGTGTAACCATTAAAAAATATACAGTATCAACACACCATCCAAGACTTAAAGGTCATTTATTCAGAGAAGTTCCCTGAACTTCACTTGGATGCCAAAGTCTAAGAACTTCCTAAGTTACTTCAGGGCCAACCAAGAGTCTTTAATTAAAGGGGATGGAAAAAAAAAAAAAAACGTTTCCCTATGTTTACCAAAGTAGAAGCCAGTATGCCAAGTATTCTAATGCGTACTAATACAGGAAATAAAAAAGAAACATTGTTACTTTTGAATTGCAGCTAAAATGGTTATTTTCCCACCATTTTTGCATTCCCTCTTTTCTTTACCTCACTGCACACTGAGAGATTAAGATCAAAGAGTCACTAGTCTTTGGAAACTTTGGAGAAACTCTACGTTCTTGACTCTTGTAGTTCTCACAGAACAGAATAATTAGCTCTGAATCCTCTCAGTTCGAGGCTTTTATACAAGACTACATCATTTTAAACACACATATACATTGAGGTTTGCATACATTGACAGGTGCCACTCAATTTTATAAATCAGAGTTTTTCATTTTTGATGATTTCTAACATTAAGAATTTTATTACGAGATCCCAGTTGTCGGTCTGGATGAAGAAGCCAGTGACTGAGCATTGTGAAAGACATTCAAGGTTAGGAAACTGTCTAAAGGGATCACGGATTCTAAGACTGACAGGGAATTTTAACTTGAAGATACAGACAACACATAATCATCACAGATCATGATTATCTCACTTACATGAACACACTAAATATCTGTGGTGAACGTCTATATTCTGCATGAGTGATAGTGTGTATAATTTGTCTTTCTATGTTTGGATTGGTTCACATGGTGATCTCCAAAGTCATCAAAATTGCCCCAAAAGGCAAGATTTCTCCAATTTTTTAATAGAGAAATAATATCCCATTGTGAATATGTACCACCTTTACTTTATTCATTTATCTGTTGATGAACACTGATGCAGACCCTATATCTCGTCTATTGCAAACAAGGTCACAGTGAACTTGTCATTACCCACTGATTTAATTAATGTCTTTCAGTACTCAGTGGTGGGATTGTCCAAACATTTAACAGTTCTTCCAATATTCTGTAGTGTCTTCACACTATTTTCCATAATGGTTGTGATGGTTGACATGTGTACTCACAGCGTGTTAGGGCTCCCTTTGATGCACATCCTCTCCAGTCCCTATCCTTTTCACTCTTGTAGGTGCCATTTTATAACATGTGAGAGGACATCTCATTGTGATGCTCATTGGATTTCTCTGATGATTACTGATATCATTGCATACACATATTATCATTTAGTTATTGCCCTTTGGGAAATTACTACTCAAGTGCTTTATTCATTTAAAAACCAATTTATTATGTTCTTGCTGTTGAGATGTTTGATTTCTTACAAATTTTGAATCAGCTTTACCAGATGATATACTTTATGAATACTTTCTCCTATTCTGTAGTTGTATTCCTTGTTGAGAACTTCCTTTGGCATTCAGTAGCTTTCCAGTGTCACATAATTTACCTGTCTGTTTTTTGTCATTAAAGTCTTAGCCAGGAGTTGATTGCCTGTATTAATATCATGGCATTTTCCCCCAAGGGTTTCCTTTAGCAATTCATAGTTTGGTGTATTGTATGTAAAGTATTCCTGAGAACACAGGGGTCAAATTTCATTCTTCTACATGTGGTAATCCAGTTTTCTTAGCAGCATTTGCTGGAAAAGTTGCCTTTCTCCAAAGCATTCTTGTAGAAAATCAGTTGTGTGGACTTTTGTGTAGGTCTCTAATCCGTTCCATTGTCTCGATGCCGTATTTGCCAGTATGATACTGCTGGGTTACTCTAGCTTTCACAGTGTGATACTGCTGGGTTACTCTAGCTTTCACAGTATGATACTGCTGGGTTACTCTAGTTTTCACAGTATGATACTGCTGGGTTACTCTAGCTTTCACAGTATGATACTGCTGGGTTACTCTAGCTTTCAGAGTTTGATACTGCTGGGTTACTCTAGCTTTCACAGTGGAATCTTAAAAGCTAGTCTTACAGAAGTAGAGTCCTAGGCTGCGGTGGGATGGTCTGTATGTCAAATGTGCTGCTCTGATTGGTTAAAATAAATAAAGTGCTGATTGGCCAGTGGCCAGGCAGGAAGGATAGGGTAGGCGGGACAAGGAAGAGGAGAAGGCTGGGGAACACTGCCAGCCTCTGCCATGAGAAGCAACATGAAAAGACAACGGTAAACCACAAGCCATGTGGCAAAGTATAGACTAACAGAAATGGGTTAATTTAAGATAGAAGAAGTAGATAACAAGCAGCCTGCCACGGCCATACAGTTTGTAAGCAGTGTAAGTTTCTGTGTGCTTACTTGGTTGGTTCTGAGTGACTGTGGGACTGGCGGGTAAGAGAGATTTGTCCTGACTGTGGGCATGCAACATGTTGGCAAGAGTTTCCACCTAAAACCTGAGAAAAAAAGATTCTAAAATGGAGCTAAAAACAGCTTCCTAGTTGTCTCTCTCAAGTCAGCGGCAGCCTGCCAGTTTGAGCTACTATGGTGGGTTCCTGGCATGTGCGTCTGACCTGCACTGTGGCGGGAATGAGGAGTCTACAAGTGGCACTTTTCTCTGCTGCGTGGTAAATTTAGCCTTTGCTAGTTAAAAAAAAAAAAAAAAAAAAAAAGTTTCTGGGCTATGCACTGCTTTGATAGAACTGCTTCTAATAGTTGAAGGTACACATGGCTCCAGACCCAGAGCTGGCAATAAACTGTACCACCGCAATGTTAGAAAGCTGAGGTGGGCGGAGCCAGCAGCCACAACGGTGTTTCAGTCTTACAAAGATGGATATTACACAGAGAATCTGGTTTGTCTTGTCTTTGGGATTTTTAACTGCAGAAAAAGATTTGATCATAAAAGCTGTTGAGTTAAACAAATATGTAAATTTTAAAGGTACCTTGACTTCAAAATTTGGATATAAGGATATGTTGCTTTGGAAAAGAGTCTCTACTTTTGTATCCACAGAAAGCCAGAGGCTATGGATTTGTTCCAGATTAAGATACATCAGGTTTGATCAGCCAAGACCTCCGATAACACCATTGCCCAGATGATCCAACATCCAAAATGGTTTCAAGGCAACTAGCTCAGAGGTTTACCCTCACGGACTACTCCATAATCCTAAAATTTTCATTATGTTCCCATAAGATACAGTGCCCCCCTCCAGCAGGAAGTAGTAAGAAAAACTACGCCCAAATTCCCAGCTGGCTTTGGAGATGGAATTGGATCACTCCTTCTCTAAACCCAAGCACATTGTTAAAAGAAAAGGTTAAGAGCTTCTTGTGTCCCAAATCACAAGAGCCCTCTGATGTGGGACAGAGAAAAACCACTATTTTACTTAAAACAGGTTGATTATAAATGCAATCTCTTTCTAAAGTTAAAAGGGGATATAATATAGATATGATAGGATGAAAGGGTAGATTAATGAACTTACTTCTAAAGAGCAACAACTCATTTAAAATGTTTTACGTTGGTATTGATTTTAGTCTATTGATACAAACATAAAGTTAATTTTGTTATACTGTGTGTATATTTCTACTCCTGTTTAAGGTATTATGTTTGTAGAGCTCATTTAAAATTGTAATGGATAATTAAAATAGATTAATAACTGGTCATCTATGATAATCATACTCGTAGCCATGTTAGTTAAGTCTTCTAGATACACAAAAAGATATTTCAGATAGACAGGTAATCTTCAAACACTTCAAAGGTCTACAGAATATGACATTTAAAATATTTTTAAAATTTAGACATTCTGGACAGTGAGACATGTCTGCTCCTGGCAGCACCAATTTACTTCAGAGAGGAGGATAGACATTAAAGACACTTCATATAGAGTTTATCTTCACGTTGGGAAAAATAGCCATTTGGGCAAGAAACTGTTCTTGCCTGGACTGCTTGATTGACTGGACGTGCAGGACCCATAGAAAGGTGACCACTAAACTTTGCTTGAAAAAATGGTCCTTCAGGTTCCTGCTTCACAGAGGAAACTGCCAGACATTCTACAGGACACTAAGAAAAGTGACCAAGAGACTCTAGCCCTTTGGGCTGAAGACAAATGTCCCAACTTTACAAAGGAACATTAGGTGACTGTCCAGGCTGCCAGCTGTCTCTGTCTTCTCCTGCAAGACTCCTGAAAGTTGCTTGCATCCTTCTCCCAGTTCTCAGGTAATATTATATCCTTCTGAGGTCTTTGATATGGTTGAAGACTAGATAGTTATAATTTCCTCAATTATGATAAAAAATAAGTTAGATATAAAACCTTAGACTCACAAGTATAAGATAGATAGGATATCTTCTTTAATATTGTAACTGTAATTCCTGCTTGATAATTGTTTTATTATCTGAAAATTTACTATATAAAAGTTAAAACCCTGCTTTAAAAAAAAAAGAAAAGGGGAAGTGCTATGGGATACGTTGCTCTGATTGGTTAAAATAAATAAAGTGCTGATTGGCCAGTAGCCAGGCAGGAAGGATAGGGTAGGTGGTCACAAGGAAGAGGAGAAGGCTGGGAACAGGAAGGCTGGGAGGAGACACTGCCAGCCACCGCCATGAGAAGCAACATGTAAAGACACCAGTAAGCCACAAGCCATGTGGCAAAGCATAGACTAACAGAAATAGGTTAATTTAAGATAGAAGAAGTAGATAACAAGAAGCCTGCCATGGCCATACAGTTTGTAAACAATGTAAGTTTCTGTGTGTTTACTTGGTTGTTTCTGAGCATCTATGGGTCTGGCAGGTGAGAGAGATTTGTCCTGACTGTGGGCCAGGCAGGAAAACCCTAACTACAATAGGCCAATTATTTAAACTGAAATTTAAATGGGTTTTTGAAAATTAGGCGATATTGTTTATATTGGCCTTATTACATGAAACTACCCGAGTAAATATCATTGAAAAGGAATGGGGGTAGCCATGCCCATTCAGCCTGTGCTCGTTTGCATACATATAAGTGAATCTCAATAGCTGATCTTCTATATTTATGTATGCAATAAACACTTGAATATGAAATGACCAAAATCTAATAAATTCAAAGCCTAGCAGAAAATGGCCAAATTGCAGAAAACTAAGAAACTAAAAACTTAAGAATACACAACATGACTTTAAGAGCTAATATAGCAACAGAGATCATGAGTCTGTAGTGTCAATATGAATACAGAGGTGTATGGAAAACAACAGAGTTTAGACATTTGCCCACACACTATATTTAATTAATTTCTTTAAAAGCACCAGAACAATTCAAAGTAACAAAAATAATATTTTAAATAGATGCTGAAATTTTAAATATCTAGATGTAGTGATGAACTTCAATTTATCTCCCTTTCACACAAACACTGTAAATGTAAGGTGGCTGTGTTGCGAACCTTTAATCCTAGCACTTGGGAGGCAGAGCCAGGCTGATCTCTGTGAGTCTGAGGCTAGCCTGGTCTACAGAGAGAGATCTAGGAAAGGCACCAAAACTACACAGAGAAACCTTGTCTCAAAAAACAAAAATAAAAAAGAATCCCCTAATGTAAAAGAAAACTAGAAAAAATAAATGTTTTCTAGAAGAAGAATGGGAAGAATTTGACACATCAAAATTGAATAATTGCTCCTCTGAATGCAAGACAAGACATAGGGTAGATGAAAATATTTGTCAAGGCATGGAAGTAGGAGAATAATCAAAAACATGTATGATTCTCTGAGCCAAGAATAAAAGGATACCTCAATGAAAAGTCTGCAATATGATTGAACTAATTACTTGCAGGCACATGAACTGTCAAAGAACACATATAAAGATGATAAAACAAAAACAAAAACAAAAACCATGAGCTGTCAGGGAGATGCAAGTTAAGACACAAGAACCTATTAATATCAGTAAAATATTGTATGTATCAATCAATACTGCAATGCCCAGTATCAATGAGGAGGCAGAGTGATAGAACTATCTTTTGTTGATCAAATGAAGATTAATAGTCAATTATAAGAAGTTTATTAGGCTTTTATATAGCAAAGCATACATTTAGCACTCAACTCAACAATTCCATTTATATATAATTATCAAAAGCAAAACCCCAGTGACTACAAAAAGGTCTGCCTAATATCCATGAAGTTTCATTCATAACAGTCCATATGCATGTACCACTCATAATATCTAAGGTACATCAGTGCAATGGAACACTATCCAGGAAGTAAAAAGTCAAGATATCAGAAATATTTTTGTCTGAATGAAGAAACATCCAGAATGAAAGTATCACATATATGATTTTTCCAATTCACTTATAAAAATTCAAAGCAATGAACAGTGACATAAACAATCAATAATTGCCTGGATCTGGGCAGATTGTGAAAATGGGAAGTTGATTTTAAGTTAGTAGGGAGGAAATTCTTTGGAGTGATATAAATACTGTGCATCTAGACTGCAATATATATATATATATATATATATATATATATATATATATATATATATATATTTGTCATAATATACAATAGTGGATTTTGTAACCTATATTTTAAAAAGTAATTTTAAAACTTAGTAAAAATTATGGTTTAATGACCAAAGAATGAACTTCATTAAAAATAATTCAAATTATCATGGAATAACAATCAATATGAGAAATTGGCAGTTCTGAATTCCAGAACTACTTTCTGAGGAGAAAACTTTAGCAGCTTCTATACAGTGGCAGATCAAGGTGCAGCAGGCATACAGGTCACTGCACAGAAAGGGATGACAAGTCTAGCACATGGGGAATGAAAGTCAAAAGCAACAGAATCAGGTTGTATACACTTATGTTTGTCAGACAATAATGTAAAAAGCAAAAAAGAAACTTAAAAATATGTACTTAAGAAAACAATGTTAAAAGCATTTTACTTCACATAATACAAAAATGAAAGGAAAATAGATGTGTAGTGGTCCATGGACATCAACAACAGTCATACAGGACTCTAAAACGATGGGTCAGAGAAACGTTCTCTATGGTGAGTGAAATTAACAAAAGACTGATGGCTAAATTCATGAAGTAAATTCTCTATGGTCAAGAAACCATAAAAAATACATCATCACATGCCCTTTCATTACTTACCTGAGAACAGGCAAAATTTTCTCAGAGTTTTTGACAGAAAACAGACACAGAATGAAGTTGGTGATGTTGACCAGAGCCCCAGCAATGGGCAAGTAGAAGCAAGAGGAGAAAGGGGCTCAAAGTCATTCTCTTATATACTGGAAGTTCAAGGTCAGCCTGCTATACTCCAGACTCTGTCTCAAAAGGAAAAACCCTATGGCAGATGTGGGTTTGGTGAAGATCTTTTCCCATTCTGTAGGGTACCATTTCTTTCTTCTTTACCATGTCCTTTTTCTTACATAAGGTTCTCAGTTTCAGGAGGTCCCATTTATTAATCATTGCTCTCAGGGTCTGTGCTACTTGTGTTACATTTAGAATGTGGTCCCCTGTGGCTGATTTCCAAAATATGTAAAGAACTCAAGAAACTAGACATCAAAATAACCAAATAATCCAAATAAAACATGGGGTGCATATCTAAACAGAGAATTTTCAACAGAAGAATCTCAAGTGATGGAAAGACATTTAAGGTAGCGCTCAACATCCTTAGCCATCAGGGAAATGCAAATCAAAACAACACTGAGATTCCATCTTACACCTGTCAGAATGGCTAAGATCAAAAACACTGATGATAGTTTATGTTGGAGAAGATGTGGAACAAGGGGAATACTCCTCCACTGCTGGTGGGAGTGCAAACTTGTACAGCCACTCTGGAAATCAATATGGTGGTTTCTCAGAAAATTGGGAATCATCCTACCTCAAGACTCATCAATCCCACTCACTCAATATACTCAAAAGATGTTCCATTCTACCATAAGGACACATGCTCAACTATGTTCATAGTAGCATTATTCATAATAGCCAGAACTGGAAACAACCTAGATACCTCATAGCTGAAGAATGGATAAAGAAAATGTGGTACATTTACATACACAATGGAGTACTACTCAGCTCTAAAAATTAATGACATCATGAAATTTGCAGGCAAATGGATGGAACCAGAAAAAAAATCATTTTAGAGTGAAGTAACCCAGGCTCAGAAGGACAAACATGATATGTACTCACTCAGAAGTGGATATTAGAAACAAAGCAAAGGATAACCAGGCTACAATCCACAACCCCAGAGAAGTGAGATAAAGAGGAGGACCCTAAAAAAGATATGTAAGGATTGGCCCAGGAAGGCGAAAGGATTAAGATTTCCTAGATAAACCGGGAGGAGGAATAGAGGTGAGGAGATGAGGGGGTGAGAACATGAGGGATCGAGATGACTGACTTTGGGGAGGGTGAGAGAGTAAGCCAAGATGGGGTTAGGGAGAAACCTGGTGCTAGGGAAATCCACAAAGTTGTCTCCAGTTAAGACGCCTAGCAATGGTGGAGAGGGTGCTTAAACTAGCCTTCTCCTGTAGTCAGATTGGTGTCTACCCTAGTTGTTATCATAGAACCCACATCCAGTGATGGATGGAAGGATAGCCAAGCACTTGGCAAAGCTCCTAGAGTTCAGTTGAAGAGGGAGAAGGGTTTATAGGAATAAGGTGGGTCAAGATTATGAAGGGAAAAACTACATAGACAGCTGACCAGAGCTAGTGGGAGCTCATGGACTCTAGACTAATAGCATTTGAGCCTGCATGAGACCAAACTAGGCACTCTGAATGTGGGTTACAGTTGTGTGACTTAATCTGTTTGTGGGGCCCCTGGCAGTGGGACCACAACCTATCCCAAGTACAGGAACTGGCTTTTTGGAGCCCATTCCCTATGGTGGGATGCCTTCCTTGCTCAGCCCTAATGCAGGGGGGAAGGGCCTTAGTCCTGCCCCAATGTGGTAGCCGGCCTGGGTTGATTACCCAAGGGAGGCTTTACCCTCTATGAGGAGTAGATGGGGGTGGAATAGGGGAGATAGAAAGGGAAGAAGGGGGATCTGGGTTTGGTAAGTAAAATGAAAAAAATAATTTTTAAAAAACAAAAAAAGAAAAATCCCAACAAAAATAAAACCACAGTATCACTTGTTTGTGGTAACAGCAAAGAGGTAGAGTGCCACGCAAATCTGAAGGAGAGCCTCCCCCTAAGTGCCAGGCAACAGCAGTTTTCAGGGCTTCTCTTTCTAACTTGCTCATAGGGATCTAACCTGCAATTTCTATAAAAATACAGCAGCTGATCACATTTAACAAATGAGTAGCATGGTGGCCTTGGGATGGTTAAATAAATTTCTTCACGTGCAGTTGCTATGAGGTAATGGGTTGCAGTTTGAACTCTTGTAGACTAACTATACAACCAACAATAGAATCACGTAGAGGTTATAACCATGAAGTTTTTTCATATGCGGATCTCATAGAATGCAAAGAATCAGTGTTCAAGGATTGATTCATACATTGTAAAATTACCATCTCAGCTTTTATGTTTGGCAATAGTTTACTTAGACAAAAGTGAGCTTTATATATGCTGAAAAAATATTAATTGTCCTTTCCCAAATTTCAATTTTCAGAAATTCTAAGCAGCCTATACAGAAATTAAGAAGTTAATTAAGAAGCCATGCATCACTATTATAAAATAGCGTTTTATCTAAATATGTATACAAAATATAATGATACATATTAAAACATAAAATTTATAAAATCAAGTAATTCATAAATGCTATTAACCAAGAAATTCATAAAATAAAAAAACCTATCATTTACTAGTCATGAAAATAAAAATGAATTGTAGCTATATCTAATAGAGCTGGCTTACAGAAAACATTAACAATGAGATACAGCTCAAGGATCAGTCTAGTAGAAAAGATCTGTGTCACACAGTAAATAAAAACAAGCAAGTAAAACGACATGGAAAAATGTAGCCATTATCATGTGGATAAGTGGAATAAAAACCAACAATTGCTCAAATGAAATTACTGGGATAGTTCATGGGTTCCAAGAGGTACAGGAACCACAAGGAACTCAGGATATTTCCTTTGAAGCAAATGAGAAGACTATATAATAACAGAGGAGAAAGGTATAAAAAGAATTACTCGGAAAGGAGTGTGGAACTCATTCCAAGAAGCTTAGAGTTCAAATGAGTTGGAGAACTCAGAGATACCATACAAAAGAAAAAACGGATTTAGGAAAGGAAGTCTAAGCTTCCAAGATAGGAATAAAAACTTGAAGAAACCCTGCTGACTAGAGCCCCATCTCCACTGAAAATGTGCTATGCAGCCTGCATCTCAATAACATTTTGGATTGGGAAATAGATGTATCAAGTCAGAGTGTGAGGTTGAATTATGAGAATGAGAATTATGAAATAAGAATTTGCTCTAGAGAACGTAAAATAGTATCTTACATTGTTAATTCAATCGGTACATCAAATGCAAAGGAAACTATTATCACAATACAAGCTTGAATTTCTTCTGGCATGAATTGGGGTAGTGACTGAGGAGTGAAGATCCAGGGGTGAAAAGATGTAGTGGTCTGACAGAGAAACAAAGAGCAACAACTTCTTAGAAGAGAGGGCCACCAAAGATAGGACACAAAAGGACAGTCTATTCTGGTGTCTAAATGGTGGGTTTTTCCAAAAAGGGAGGAGGAGGAGGAGGAGGAGGAGGAGGAGGAGGAGGAGGAGGAGGAGGAGGAGGAGGAGGAGAAGGAGGAGAAGAAGAAGAAGAAGAAGAAGAAGAAGAAGAAGAAGAAGAAGAAGAAGAAGAAGAAGAAGCAGAAGCAGAAGCAGCAGCAGCAGCATATTTTGTCATTTTCACATCTTTGAGATGGGAAGGGCATTATCAGTCAGTGGAAATGGATAGAGACTTTGAGTTGTCTTTAAGGTAAAGGAGAAAGATCTTTAACTTTTAACCATTCATATATCCTAGAGCTCTACTGTCTGCTTCAGCCCAAGTGTGATGGGGAGATGCTGGCATGACATCTGTTCATTCAGGTTTTACAATTCACATTTCCAAAATTCAAGGATGAGTTCTATCCAGTACCAAAATAGAAACTGAAATGAGGATGGCTTAGTGTAGAAACATATTCAGTGTATGATTCTTTTATTTGCATAAGCATACTTATTAGGTAATTCATGTATGTAGATAATTACAAATAGCATGAATCATACATGAAAACAACATATATAATCTTGACTGTTAGATTAGCTATATTGAAAGGAGAAAAATGAATAATTTTAGTGATGTTATATTATCCAATATATTTAAACATTTTTATTTCAACATGTAATCAATGAGTATGATTTTAATACTAATACATATTTTGTTATGTCTTTGAAAGTTTGACCATACTTTGTCCTTTGGAAACATTCTGTTTCTAGTCAGCCACATGTTAAATGCTCAATAGCTATATGTGGGTACCCAATTTAACAGTGAAAAATTTCAAATCTTTTAAAAAATTCTATTAATAGAATCAGGAAAATCAAAGAAAAAATACAAGTGTTAACACAACATGAAAATTTTAGTGTAAATTAGACAAAGGTAAATGTGAGTAACCAAAGTAGGACTTTATACCTGTGGAGAAAATTAGTTGATTCATTTTGAAAGTACTCCTCCATGAAGTATTCCTTATAAAAAGATAACCTATTTTTGTCACTAAGTTAATATCAAATATAAATATCAAGATGGTAGCAGCTGCATGCTTCCTTACAAGACAAAACCAAGAAGCAAACTACATCAAATGATAGAAAACAATGAGAGTCATTAAAGGGATGGCAGGAAAGCAAGAGTTAACTCCACCAGAGATGGGGAAAGGGAGGTGATGCAGGAGAAGAGAGAGCCCCCACACTTACAAAGAGTTGCTTTATGAATCATGAGTCCGGCAACGCTGCCAACACAGGCTAGAACTCCAGCACTATGGAGGCAGAGGTAGGAGGATTCTAAATGCAGTCATAGACATAAATGCAGGATAGACAGCAATAGCCTGTCTAAAATATCAAAACTCTAGAATGTATAAGAGAAAATAATTTTAGTAATGATATGTAGAACTCAGCTCAACCCATAGACAAAAACTGCATGTTGCAAAATGTGTAGAAGGAAATATAAAAGTAAATCTTCATGATTTTGTGTCAGGAGTTGGTTTCTTAAGTGACACCTAAAGCATAAACAACAATAGGAAATAAAGAGGGACTGGATTTCAATAAGATTAAAAGAGTTTGTTATTCAAAGTACACTATAAAGGAAATTATAAAGAAATTCACATAATAGAGCAATATTTTATTTTTGAATATATTCACTTATTGACCCTCAAGGTCAATACAAAAGGACAATTTTAAAACAGTGAGTATGTGAATAGGCATTTGTGAAGTTCCTCCAATGGAAAATAAGCAAATGAAAAAATTGTTCATGATCATTAGCCCAGGGTGAAGTAGAAATCAATTAGAATCACAGCACTTCCCAGCTCTCATCTTGGCTGTCATAAAATACAAAGGTGCTGGGATGATAGCTCAAATGGTAAAGTGCTTCCATTGGAAACATGTGGACCTGAACGGGATGCCAGACCCACACAAGGAAACTGGGTGTGGCAGCAGATACTCTTCACCACAGTGCTGGGCTGGCAGAGGCAGCAGGGTACTTGGTAAGTTTCAGGTTCAGTAAGAGACCCTGCTTCAAAGAACAAGGTGGAGAGCTCTCAGGTACAGTACAAGTGTGCATAGACACACATACTCAAACAAGAGGAGAGGGCAACATGTGTTGGAGAGGAAGGGAAAATTTGGGAACCACAGACATTGCCAGTAGAAAAAGCCATGTAGCTTAGGTTTAGGGAAAAGAGATCATTACTCCTTGAAAAAGTAAAGTTGCCATGTGACTCAGCAAGTACTGGAGACAAATAAGAACATGTCAGCAGAAACAAAACTTGTATATGAATGTTCATAGCATCATTATTAGTAGAAACAATCAAATCTCCCATATCTGCTGATTGATAAGTATAGTATATAATTTTGTAATCAAATAGTACTGCAGGTCAGTTAAGTAATGAGCTACTGATATATGTCAGTGTGAACACTTCAGGACAAGGAATTTGGGCACTGTGTTGTCCCTGACTTCTCTTCTTTCATAAAACATTTCCATCCTTGGAGTTCTTATCAGTAATTTATTACTTCTTGTATCTGAAATATTGTGTAAAAGGGAAGAAGCAGGGGACAAAAGGTCATACAGTGTCTCGGTTCATAGATATGAAATGTCCATACTGGCAAATCAAATCTGGTAAGCTGTGGTCAAATAAAGCTATAAAGAAAAACTAAGAAATGATTTAAATTAGCAGGGGTATGTTGTGGGATATTTGTTCACACTGTGTGAAGATGTGTCTCTATGGTTAGTTTAATGAAGAGATGAATGACCAATTGCTAGGCAGGAGGAAGACAGGTAGGACTTCCAGGGAGGGAGAGGAACTTGGGATGAGTCTAGGCATGTAAGAAACAGCATGGAGACACTGAGGGTGACAGACACACAGATTGGAAGAAAGGTAAAAAGCATTGTGCAGAACATAGATTAATAAAAGCAAGTTAAGTTATTAGAACTAGTTGGGAACAAACCTAAGCTAAAGGCCATGTTTTCATAATGAATAAGAAGTCTCCATGTCATTATTGGGGGGCTGGAGGGCCAAGAAAGTTCAACTACAGAGATAAATAGAAATTATTTAAATTAGCAGAAATAAATAAATAAAAGAACAAACACTATTAAATAATAGCAGTGAATGCAGTGAGAATAATCTGCAGCTGAGTCACATGTAGAAGACAATGAGAAAAATACACAAGAAATGAGACTTTATATTCTAAGAACTATCAACCTTGAGAATCAAATGATTTGTGGTTAAAGCCGTGACAATCAGACCATGTATCAGGAACTTGTCTGGGACCTCCACTATCTCCAAAACTGATTGGGTGTTGGACTGTCCTCAAGGGCCTACATGACTCATGTGGATTCCAGAGTATGAGATCTAGGCAATGGGATCAGAACTTGGGAATGCGATTGGAGTCTAAATTTCCCCAGAAAAATTTTTATAGACCTTTGAATTAGACAGCCCTCTTGGAAGTCGAGAACCCTGTAAATGTTGCTAATTGCGTCTCTCACATTTTATCAAACCACTTTTGGTCAAAGTGATTATCAGTGCAGCCTCAGAGTTTCAGAGGATTATAAGAGATGGTATCTGCTTATGCTCTGGACTGTATTTTAGCTCCGAAAGATGGCAAGAAGTGCCAACAGACAGCCTAACTTGACTGAAGTTCCTCCTTTTTCAGTTCTGGCACGGTTTCTTTTGCTGTGATAAAACACCATGACTTGGGGTGGAAAGGAACTTGCATGTTACAGTCCACCATCTAGGGAAGCCAAGGCAGAAACTCAAAACAGAGGTTTAAACAGAAGCCACAGAGAAATGTTGCTCATTGGCTTGCTCCTCCACACCTGTTGAGCTAGCTTTCATATACAACCTACTGCTGACAGCGGGCCAGTCTTTTCTGCATCAGTTAGCAATTAAGACAATGCCTCACAGTACACCCACTGTCCAGCTGAGATTCCTTCAGATAACTCTAGGCTGTGACAAGTTGACAGCTGAAACTGACTGGGAAGCATTCCTTCCTCTCCAACATTTACCCGCAGTGCACACAGTGTTTCAGTCCATGCCAGCACTGCCTCTAGTCAGAAAGAAGATGCATACACATTTTCACGATGAAACATGAATGAACATATCATGGGCACAAAATTCTCATCTATGAACTAGGAAAATATTTGAAATTTCTCATTTACAGTAATGATTTAAAGAACTGATTCAAACCAGTTACTGTTAATGGAAAAGAGGAGATCTAGGTGAAGGGAGACGAGACCTGTAGGAGCAGCTGAATACGGTGGGTGGGAATGAGCAACTTGGATATATAAAAGGCGTCCACACACAGCGAGGAGTCAGGGCTGAGGGTACAAACTCCAGTGCCAGAATGCCTGAGCTCACATTAAAGGGGGACTGATTTTTGCCAGGGATGCTCTATGCAATATCCACCTCAAATGGTTGTGGTAAGGACTAAATTTGATAGGTACAGGTAGATTGAAGAGGTTTAAAGTGCTTGCAACTATACTTTATGCATCTTAGGTTTGCCATAATTAAAAGTAAAATCCATTTCATAAAAGAGATACAAAAATATTGCATTGTCTAGACAGTTGTTAAGACTCCAGGAGTTATTGTGTTAGGAAGCAACTATACGAATAGAAACATGTTAAAATTTAAACATAGCCTTAGCTGGACTCATAAGGCACATTCTCAGTTTTCCTAATATTTGTCTACATTCTTTGATTCACCCCACCTGTGCTCTCCTCTTCAAAATGGATGTGGAGAAGTTAATAATAAAGTGAGTAATAATGCCCAAGTCCTCCTGTACTTCATCTGGTTACAATTACAGACTTGAATCATGCATTCATTTCATCCTTAGCTGTATCCCTACACAATTATTTAGAACTACATGCTCCAATTATTTAGAAAAGATGTTACTCATGCTATCTATATGAATCAGGTACTAGTTTTTAAAATACGTTGTACTTGAAGTCCTGCTTAACACTTTTCGGCAAACACAAGTATGATGAATATAAAAATCCTTAAAGACTTCTTGCTTTCTATGAAAAGTAGTTATCTATGCTTCAGTCACCCCCTTCACCAATGCTAACAGAATGATATCTCATGTAATATTACAGCAGTACCATTCTGACTCATAGAAACACTAACTTGCATGATAGTAATAGAGAATAAATGAACCAGAGGCCATTAAAAAAATCACATTTAACCCTTTTAATTCAACACATAGTAGCACATTCTGAAGTTTGGACAGGAAGTTCTGCTGGCAACAGACCAGAAGAGGAATGAGCTGGACACTCTGGGACTGACTCACATCACCACACATTAAACCTTAGTGCATATGAAAGCTTTCTTTATCAGGCTCGCTATTCTTCATACAACATTACAATACCTGCCACCAGACATGGGGAACTCATTTAACTACTCTTTTCTCTTTACATTTATTCACTGTCATTTTATCTGTGGTTCAGAATCTCATTGTAATAGACTTGATTATTAAGATACTTGTAAGAAGATTCATTTTAATGTTTATTGAGAACTTGTTATAGTCAAGGGAGTCTATTTAGCTTATTTTAAAATTCTTAATTACTTTTATTTGTGTGCATGTGTTTGTGTGTGTGTGTGTGTGTGTGTGTGTGTGTGTGTGTGTGTGTACGTACGCACACATGCCACAGCTGATGTGCAGTTAGAGGACAGCCAGGGAAGTCAGTTCTTTCTTTGCACCATGTGGGACCTGGGAATCAAAGTCATGTTGTTAGATTTTGTAGAAGATGCCTGTAGCTAATGCTGAGCTCTTGACAGACCATGTTAAAGTTTTAAAATAATTTTTAACTTGAATAGCATTAGGGACTATTTATATTTTTTATATTTAGATGATGACATTTTAACTTAAATACCAAAGAGTATAACACATCCTTTAAAAGGCCACACTAGAAAATGGAGCATGCAACTGATTTTTACATATGTCTGCTGGTTGATAATGGCTGATATAAATAGTTTAATATTGTTAATGTTTTATGTTATTTTAAATGGTATTATAAGCAACTGTTCAAAATATCTTCATTTTCTTGTTTCAACAAAAAAAAATGGAAATAGATTTTGTATATGCGATCTAATGCACAGGTTTCAAATTCGATTAAATATATCAAATTTACACAAAGCCAAATGTATGAAAAGGGATCTTTTAAAAAAAACTTTATTTGAGAAAGGAAGAGACTTATAACAGAAGGCAAGAAGGGAAACATACAAACAATATATTTACAACACAAAACAAGATATCACCTCTAAGGGTGTAAATCATAATAAATACAGTAGATCTTAGAAGAGACATTTATCAGTTAATTCTAAGGTTAGTTACGTCCAGCTTTTTGTTTTACTGGTTCCAGGTAGTTTCTTGACTAAATTCAAAGACTATCAAATTCAAACAATTATGTCCACCAAACGTACTGATGAAGTTCTCTCAAATGACATTATAAAAAATAGGTTTTTTTTTTGTTTGTGATCACATATCTTTGAAGTAATATTATACAAAAGTCTGCTCAGCCACGTGTTCCTCCCCAAATAAAATGTGTTTTAAAAGATGCACTATCCCTTTTTATGAGATTGAAAAAGGAATTTGAAGAAAATGAATATTTATGAGATGGAAAAATATACAATTTTATCTTAGGCATGCCATATTTTTAATGCAAAACAAGTGACAGAAGTCATTTTAATATGAAGGAATAGACTAACCCAAACACAGTGATGACAGGGAGAATTACCTATTAGAAAGAGTTGTCAAATTATCAGAAGGACTCTCATTATGTGGAAAAACTTTTAACTTTCTAACACTAGTTATGTTAATTTAATTCAAATGGAGACTTTTTAAAAAAGGATAATGTATCTTTAGCAGGAACATTTTAAAAGAAATATAGTTTTAAATGTCACAGCAAAATGTAAACAACACGTGCTAATAACATACAGTTAAACAATGTCTATATTTGGCAAAAAGTGCTATGTCTCCTTGAAACAGGATACTACACCTTAAAATACCATGGATCAAGAAATATAAATATTTAAATTGAAAAAAAGCTCAAAAGCTCATGAAGATTCTAGGTCAATTTGGATTATCCATATTAAAGGGGTCTTAATACAGCATACGTTTAACTAGCTTAACCAAAGTAAACCCATAAAAGAAGGCAAACATATCAAAAGGGAATATGAAGGAAATATTCCAGCAAATAGCTTCCGTAAGGGCTTCCCTATTCATGGTGTGATTTTCCTAGACAATATATCAATTCATAGAACACCCTTGAAAAACAGAAAGAGTAGAACACTATCCTTGGATTCTTTTTCCTATATTCCCCAGTACATGAATCACTTGGACTTCCTGTTTCCACAAGACATTTCCTGTCCCTTCACAGAATTGCTTTTCTGTAGAACAGCAGGAACCTGACAAAGAGCTGACTTAAATAAACATTATCTCTGTTGCCTTCAAAGTTGTTTGCATTTTTATAGCATCAAAGGACATAGTCCTTCTGGAGGTGTGTCACATATACACAGATTCTTCTCTAAAATCCAACATTCAGATTTTTTGTCAAAATGATATGGTATATGCCATGGAACTGTATGCAAGAGATTCTAATGATATCAAGTATAAACATGAGTCACCCTCTTGTAAAACTGATTTTAATCTGATATCAGGTGGTAATTATACTACATTTTCTGCAGCTGTGCATACATCACAGCATCTGCTTGGACCACAGGGTTGCACATTACTTCTCACTAACATTTGCATCAGTTCCATTTGATCTTTTTCAGTACACACATCAGTAAATTACACAATGTTTGAGAAATGTGCAATGCTGTGTCAGACATAATGTAATGTTCAAAAGAGAACCTCAGTGTCCGCCTCTACTTAAAAACCACCTGAACTGATAAGACTTTCAATTGTATTCTACACAATAACCTAGAGCTACTGGCATGGGAGCCACATTTCTACTTAACAAAAAAGGGAGGAAAAGGGGGCGGGAGGCAGACTACCTTCAACAGTGTTCAAGACTATGGTATGATACAGTATGTACAGTTGTATGAAAAATGAATTCTGTATGTTAAAAAACATCATATCTAATAGAATGCTTCATTGATCAGGCTGGGAGACTATATTCTGTACTCACAGACCTCAGCAGATGACACTAAAAACGAGTTCATTTTCCCTAGAAGTAACTGTTGTATCAGGCTTTGAGATGGATTTAAAGCCTATTAATTACCTGGATATTATAGAGCATAATTTTAGTGTGACAGGTATTTTTTTTTTTTTTTTTACCAGTGAAGGTTCAATAAAACCTTGATACCCATACCCATTCAGAGATCAGTATAGAGTGATCTTTATATAGAAAAAAATCATTTTACCTGTTTTAGAATTCTTAAACACTAAAATCAGAGATATACACTGATAGGAAATGATAACCATTTACCAAAATCTGCAACATATTTATGTTCAAATAATGACTTTAATTACAAATCCTGGAGCTAAATCTTTGCCTATTACCTGTTGCATAAAAGCAGCCTGCTCCCCACATTCCATTTCCTGAATCTGAGCATCTTCATCGCTGTCCACTGGTTCCTCTTTGACCTTCACAGCCCCAACTTGTCCCAGTGTGTCATCCACACAAGCATCACTGCTGCTCCTAGTGCTGGTGTCACTAGAGGTGGCTCTGTCTTCCATGGACTGGTCCCCCTGCAGCTCCTCCTCTGCTTCTTCCAGGTGGCTGCCTGGTTGCTTCAGTTGTTCAATAGATTTCGAAAGCAGCTAGAAGAGAGTGTTCAGGGGTTCAAAGGTCAATAGTCCTTGATGTAACAGATTCAAGTCATACTCTCCCTTTAAATAACTCAACTTGCACTAGAAAATGCTGGAAATGTTAGGGGGGAAGGTCAATAAACCATGTCCATGGAAGCTACAAAACTTTCACAAGGACATATTTCACAAGGCTACTTAATATTAATAAATTGAAAATAATACTTTTCTCAAGAAAGGATGAAGTTAGTGTAGAAACTCTTCAAACTCACATTTCAGAAAACCTTATCTGCTATAAAATCTCCAACATAAACGTTAGTAGTGCTTTATAACTAATTTTCTACTATCCATATGATCAAATTATAACAGTAATTCAGAAATAAAATTGTAAGATACAGAAGTATTCATTGTGGAATCCTGAAGTTTAAAAAAGTCAATGATCTTTACCATTTTGGAAGGGCATAATATTTTATGAGTGGACCCAAATAATTAATTAAGAAGTAAACAAGAAATTAGATTACAAATGAAACATTATTTAGATACTTTAGTTATTTGGCTAAGTCAATACATGTGCAATTAGTTTGCCAAACATCCTAGTTAGCCACATATGTATAATGTAACCACAGAAAAAAACTACATTTTTTTCTGTATAAAATTTTAGTTTAAGTCATATTCACTTATAACTAGGCTTAAAAATCTAAATATATTTTACTGTTTGAATAAAAAAAATCACTCAAACTTTGAAGGGCAACCACTTTAGATGTCATGTGGTCCCTCCATCTCAAGCATCCCTGAACATGATGACACAATCCTTAAATTTGACTAGACAGATGTATATTGGGAGTTTTCATTATTTTTTTCAACTATTATTTATGTAGTGCCAACTACATTGAAGCCACTGCTAATGACTGGAAAATTCGGCATGCCTTCTCTCTACAAGCCCAGGTTTTAGTGCATTATAAAGGAGTAAGACAGTTAAATTTTGATCTCACTTTTATGTGTCAAACATTTTATTTTTATATATAAGAAAAACTTTAAAGAATAAGCTCTGGGTGTTATAATAGCACTGTGAATATACAGGAGGGCACAGGGGTGAAGTGACATGGCTTGAAGGCATTGCTGGCAAGGTGTTCTGTTTGGGATGAAGGCTGAAAAGGAGGGGGGTACACTGAAAATATTTTGTAAAAATTGTCACACTTCACACTATATTTTGGCTGAGAATAAGAATATACAGAAATGAGCTATAATACAGTAAGACCCACATATCTCCAAGCCCAGCATAGATGGTCAAGCAAGGAAAATACATACCAATTTAAAACCTTATCAAAATGAAGAAAGAAAATTTCAATATCCATTTCCTTTGTGCTGACAACTTAATTTCTATTATTCCTGGGTAGTCAGCATAAGGAGAAAATTCAGCCCATCATGCTTAAACATCTTTAAGCGCATTTTAGAAAACTATTTTCTGTACAATTGTCCTAGTCCTGAGCACTAATCAGCAATTCCTGTCTTAAGTACATAATTGTTTGCACACTGCTGAAAGTTTGGAGAACGGACACTACAATAGCTTTGAATTCTGGCTGTAACTGGAGGAGCACACGTCCTGCAGTTTGGGGAGAAAGAACATGCAGGAATATAGAAAATGAGAAAAAAAATAAAGAAAAATTCTTTTTCCAACAGAAACAGTGGAGTTAAGAAAACTATTCTTCAGAGAGATGACACCAGGCAGATCTGTTGTAATCACTGCCAGCACTTACCCTGGACTACATAGCCAAGATACACTAGAGGAGTTTCACGAGGAGAAAAGACTGCTCTGAGAAAGGGCGAAGACAGCTCAAAGGGCCTTCAAAGAAGATATTTACAGGAAAACGACTGAAATCTTCTGAACAGAAGCTCAATGAACCGTGGAAAATCTCCTCTTGATACCACAGCTTCACTGGATAAATGAGTGGGAGATGCTGGCTTGTCAAAAAGTGCTGAAAAGGGGGACCAAAGGCACTGGCCAAGCAGAACCTCATATAGCTGCACGCGGATAACAGATAAAAAACAAAAACACATATGGGGTTTGTGGCCAAGGGAAGTGACAGCCCCTTGTAAGAGTCTGGCTGGACAGTCCACAGCACAAGAGATGCTATGGCAAAGGTCCCTGCTCAATGGAGGTTAATTCTGAACAGCTTTCTGGACCCACTCCCTTCTCATGGGTCATTCTCAGAATGTCCCTAGGGAAGCCATTATTCAACATTCCCGTGTCCTCTGAGCCATATCCCCACTGCTATCACTTGCCTCGGTTGCTTGCTTTCTACCTTGCAGGACCAAGTTCAGCCTGAACTGCTTTTGGCTCCCATGCTCTCTTCAGTATGTGTTGTAATGGACATGTGCTATAGTGTGGCTTTCTCGCCGGCACACAAACAACACCCCCATTGAATTCCTCTATCTCCCCAGTTATCCGCTCCAACCCTTGTCCCTAGCTCGCCAGACTGCCTCTCTTCTCGGGTCTTTCTCTCCTCTTCTCTTCTTGCCGGTACTTTTGCTTGTCTTTTCACGGAGAACATACAAGCACCCAAAGAACATCTCTAGACACTTTATAGGCTGGGACACAGTGTTCTTGGTGCTACAGTTAACAGGACATTTGTTCCCTATCTCAGCCAAGCCTTTGACTTGTGTCCTGGACCCCAGTATCTGATATCTTCCACTCTCATTACGATTTCCTCCTCTTATCTGAGCCATTTCCACAGGTATGTTTTCAGTAACATTGCCCATCTGAAAGAAGGACCTCTCCTTCCACCATATACATCTCCCTTCACACAGAACTTGAATTTCCTCTCTTTGTTATCACTTTTCTTTCTTCATTCACTTTAAAAATCTATGTCAATTAGGTTTTCATCCAAACCATTTGATGCACATCTTTCTTGCTGAATTCAATTATTACTACAGCAAGAGGTAAATTCAGGTGGGCATTGTAAGAAATATATTTCTTTTAATTTTTATTTATGATGTATGTGCTTGTCATTACATGTTGTGGAATAGTAGTTGAAGATGTGTTACATTTGTTTAGGCTATGTAACATTTGTTTAATGATGCAAAGATGTGTTGCATTCTATTATGTTGCATTTTATTAACTCTGTGAAGCTTTGTTACTTTGTATGTCTAAAACATGTGATTGGTCTGATAAAAAGCTGAACAGCCAATAGCTAGGCAGGAGAGGAAAGACAGGTGGGGCTGGTAGGTAGAGGGAATAGATAGAAAGAAATGAGATCAGGGAGGACAAAAGGAGAAAGAGAGAGGGTATCAGGACCAGCCACCAAGATACAAAATGCCATGGAGTAAGAAGTAAAGAAAGGTACAGAGAACAGAGAAAGATAAAAGCCCAGAGGCAAAAGGTAGATGGGATAATTTAAGAAAAGCTGGCTTGAAACAAGTCAAGCTAAGGCTGGGTGTTTATAAGTAATAATAAGTCTTTGTGTGATTATTTGGGAGAGGGTGGTGCCCCCCAAGAGTAAAAGGGTAAAAACAAACCAGCCTCACTTATGAGCATGCCATGAGCATGGGTGACAGTAGAGGGCACCAGACTGGGTCTTTGGAGCTGGAGTTACGGACGCATGTGAGGTGGCCAAGCATGGCACAGGTGCTGGAAAAAACTGAGTCATCTCTCTCCTACCTGCCCTCACCCCCACCCTCCATGGCCATTTAAACAGGAGATTGACAGGTGTCAGGGAAGGTAGAATGATGAAGTCAAACAAGATGCAAATAATACCACCTTGGAAAGGAGGAGGTTGTGCTCACTAGTGCTGGAGAACAGTATTTATTATTTACCAGAATAGAATTTCTCATCACTGGTAAGCATGTTAAAGTAAACTCAGATATGACTCAGAGTGTTCAGAGAACATATATGTACTTTTAACAGAAAATTTTCTGAAATTTGACCTTTTAATGTGTTTTTAAGATCACGGAAACACCTAGAGATCATCTCATCTAGTCCAGGAATACAATTGATTTAGTATTTACAAATTCACCGATATAGATACATATATGGCATTGCAGTTACACTTTTTAATGTGCAGCTGAGAAACAACACTGCTTGTTATAGTGAGTCCCTGACTTCATCTCTCCTTCTATGATATTAGCAGGAAGAGGCAGATAAAAGCACTCAGAGTGAATGATGTTGCCATTACTTGGTCATAAAGTCACATGGTAAATGGTCTTTTTCCCAGACCAGAATTCCACCAGGGTTTGTAAAATAAATGCTTCCTGACAGAACAGCAGTTTATGAGTGGAAATCATATATGTATGAAACATTGAATTGAAAAATGCTAATAACATCCCCAAACTCTTATTTTATGAAGAAGGAATCTCTGTTCAAAAGAAACAGTGCCATCCCCTTGAACACAAAAGGAGAATCTCTGATGTTAAAGAAAGGACATTTTATATTCTTCCTGTCTACATTCTCTTCTAAAGCAGTGACATTGTGACAGCAACTGAGCAGTGTAAACAGCCCCACTGGCTCTCCAAACACATATCTAACACTTTCCCAACCATTTAGCTAGAAAATATCTAAAAGGCATCATAAACTTTCCAATAGCACCAAGATAATCTCTATTCCATCCACTCAAATAGTCATTCACCTGAGTTTTCTCACTGAGTCAGCACCAACACCCAACTCCATGAACTATGAACCTAAACTTTACCTTATTTCCCTTGCATTCCCATTGCATCAGTTAACAAGCCCACAGCAATCTCAAAGTGGACCTTGTGTGCTGACACAGTTCTCCATCCCCACTCAATTCCTGTAGTGGTAAGCGTTACCACTTTCCCCTGAGCTACAAGATGCTCAACTCTGGCTTTCCTTCAGTGCTGAATCTTTTCAACATTGCAGCTCAAATAACCATTTCCAACTACGTTAGGTAACATCAGTTCTCAACATAGAATTGCCTTATATCTTCCCACCATGTTTACCATAACATCCAAATCTCCACAGGTGTTCCATGAACTGGCCCACCTTATTTCTTGCAGTGCATTGTAAACTACCATTTCTGTGCTCCAGATACCCTGGCCTCTGCCCATCTTGTAAACATGAATATGCAATGATGATTCTTACATGAGACCTTGACAGATTCTGTCATTTTTACTTCCTCACAACTACATTTTTGATCTGGTTCCTTATAAAATTTAATTGTATTACCATTTCATTAATATATACATACATATATATATATACATATATACACATATATACATACATATATATACGTACACTATATATATATATATATATATATATATATATATATATATATATATATCCCAGATTATGGTCCTGCATTACATTGTTATTTTTGTTAACAATTATAGTTATACTGGAATTCAAATGTCACTGATCACAGGGTGGATGGCTTTCACCATTTTATAACCAAGCACCTCATACATCGCATGGCACCTAGCTGGAGCACCACAAATATCTGCAAACTTAATGTTTAGTAGTGAAACTTGCATACTCTTGCCCTCAGGCTATGATGTGAAGTTCTGTCTGTGTGCCTGATCAATATCTTCCACTTGTTCATCTAAGGAATGCAGGTGCTCGCTGAGAACATTTATAACATATAAACAGACAAAGGGTACATCTTGAAGCCAGTTTCATGAGATATAAATGTACAGAGGGGGTTAACTTTCATTTCTTATTTTAGTTTAGGTATCTGACTGAAGCTGTTTTCATTTAAACACTCACATTTGCCAGAGTGGAAAAATTAGCAATTAACATCAGCAAGGAAAATCTACAAACAAAAGTAACAGAGAAATTCTGCCTGCCAGTTTTGACTTATTTCAGATTTTTAAAATGAACAGTTACTTCGTACTATTTGTAAGTATTCAGATTATGCTGTTTTCTATGTGTTTTTGAACTCCAAATACAACCATCATGAAGATGGTACAGCTAACCCTTTTCTAATTTGCACTGCCGCTGAGTGGCCACAGATGTGGTGAGATGTCTGCTTACTCTCAGTGGGGTGGCAGGGTCTCTCTTTAGTTGAACATCTGGAGGTGATCCCCCAGCAAAGTCAGCCTGTTGCCTTGCTGGCTAGAAAACAGGAGAAGAAACATCTGTGTGACAGATAAATGCACGAGCCTGTGTGAATCTCTGCCGAGTCCGCATCTGTAAAAAACACTGTGTGCTGTCCATCTGACACCAGGTGAGTCACTATGGTGGTGACTCCAGCTGAGATGAAGACAGAGGCTACACAGCATCTCTTGTCCCTTTAACCTGTGTCTTTTCTCATCTGTCTCCGTGCCCCTAAGTCTTCATACTACTCCGCTGCCATTGTCCAGACTGCGAAAGCCACAGTTGTGCAAGACCATCCTGGGATGCGGTCATCCATGACAGGTGTATGCTCACATAAGTATTCTTCCAAGAACTACAGCAAATGGTACAAATATCTTGTCTTCAAGCAAGGAATTCAACTTAACTCTTCGATTCTTATCTAAACCCCCCAGGGTTAGATGCAATCCATAGTTTCAGTGTTTTAAATTTCATGACAAAATCACATATTCTATCAATACATGCTACAAATTCATTAAATACTGTTTGAAAGTTGTATTCCTAATTTCATCATATTAACATTTAAGCTCACTGCTATGAATGTTACATTGCTTGGTTCCAACACTATAAATACAGTACCAACATAAGTGCTTCTCATTATAATAGCTAAAATTCTATAATTTATATATTCCCAACAAAATCCTTCATTTGCCCACAAAAATCTTCATTTATGAACCATGAACTAAAAATAGTCTTAAAGGATAAACCTACTTTTGATTACTGAGGACTTCTGACACTGTGGACAAACCAGCAAGCATGGGTATCTGGATGCAACTGTTCTGCAAAATGACCCTCAAGCAGCTCATCACTTTTTAAAAATTCTGTCTCAAATTTTAAGAAAGATTTTACTCAGGCAACAGTGCAAGCATGTCTTTTTTCCCCCTGTTTTCTTTTAAATAAATGTAATATTCTTCTTTTGGAAAATAAGACCTTTCCCTTAAGCTCCAAGGAAACTAGACTTAAAAATAATGATAAAACTCTTTCTCAATTCACAAATAGATTAGGTATGTACCAACTGTTCTCAAAAACAACATGCAGAACTTGGAGGGCTTTCAAACCAAGAGGTCTACTTAGAGAGGAATACCATCCGCAAGCCAGAAGACGCAGTGTCATTTTGCTTCTGTGCCTCTTAAGAAGTGATCAGTGGAGCCAGAGTGAAGGACAAGAGGACAATATCTCTAAATATTTGTTCACAGTTGACATAATTAAACTCCAGACCGCCATACAGCCTTTCTTGCTGATATATACATTAATCTGGAGGGCCAAGTGGTTTGGATAAATTCACCTTTATCTTTTAATGATTATCCAGACACTGTCCGCAATGAAGACAGCTGACCCTCAGAACCTAACGCTCCAGTGACTCGTCCCTTCTGGAAAGACGATTCCTATTTAGCTACTTTTGAGTAAATCATCCATCTGGTCTTTCATTCCTTCAACCATTAATTTATTAAGCATTAACTGTGAGGCCCTGGGAAGACACTGATCACTGAACCAAGCTCTCAGACCTGAGTAGGGGACATGGGCATAAGAACTGACAATGGGACTTAGTGTGTCAAAAACTGAGGAGGAAGGACAGCTTAGATTGAAGTTTCTCACTAGGGAAGGATGAGTTGAGCTGGATCACAATGACAAGATCATCTCCAGAGAAGTCCTAGAGGACATACAGACCATGCAATGGTCACCTTAGAGGATCTTATTTGAGAGGTAAAAGGCAGATACAACACAGAACTTTCAGAAAATACAGTCTTTAGCAGAAAAGTAGGTTTCTTAATAATTTGTTCAGAACACTAGCTGTTATCTACACCTTGTTTTTTTATAATAATACTGTCATTTTATATCCATTAATATAGTATTGGAATTTATCCTTCATAATCTCTTTTCCAATATTCAGCCAGCAAAACATTTAACATATTTTCTCCTTTTATTCTTTAGGGGAAATGGTAAAATTCACCTTGGGAAGTAGCAATTTGATCTCTATGCTTGAGCTTTGTAGGGGTCTCAGTACAGACAGCAGCTCAATGCTGGTGTCTTCCAGTCACTGCCCACCTCCCTTCCTCACTCTCTTGCCATCTACTTGCCGATCAACCCTTCCCTCCTGGAAACGAGAAACAGCACAAGGCACTATTTAAGAACAGAGATGGAAACCTTGAACAGCAGGGATTGAAGGAAGAGGGATGGACAGTAAGCCCGCAACTTCATTTCTTTGGAGAATGACCCAAATGTAGACTTTATTTGGAATTTTTCTATTTTCAAATGTGACCAGAAGTTGGGAGTCCTAAGACACTAAGCATGCCCACACAGACAGCTGACAGCCTGGGTCCTGCACTGTAGGCTGATGGTTTATGATCCTGAAAGTAATTCCTGGAGCATCTATAGGGTAAGCCAGTTAGCTCTTTTGTTTTTATGATCTCAAAAAAATTCCTGTGCTTATGATATGTCTTATGTTCTATCCTTAGTTAAAAAAAATGGTTACTTTGCCAGGAGGTGGAGTAGAAACTGGCTCAGAGGAACGGAGGGAGGGAAATTGGGGAAATCATTCTGTGCAGCAATTGTGGTGTGGGGATTGTACGACAATACAGATCTGTCAAAAGTCATTGAAGTGTGTAGCAAAAAATATGTTTTACTGCATGGAAATTACGCTTCAATAAAAAGCTTGATCTCCAACCATAATATTGTTCCAAAGAGAAAACAAAGCCTGCTTCATGATGAACATACATGCAAAGGGGGGAGCTGAAGCAGAAGATGGTGGTTTGGTTTACAACAAAGGATGGATATTGAGGCAAGGGGTATAATGTGTGCAGTGGAAACATTCTACAACTTTCAGACAACCATTTTATTGACCTAGTAAGGAAAACAGAACTATAATACTGTCTAAGAATACACATGCTGTGGTCAGCACAGGAATTGCCATGTTTGTAAAGCTCTGTCATCCTCTCTAAGCCATCCTCTCTAAGCCTCTGAAATTTGTTCATTGGAGAATGATCAGACACAGTGTTGAATACTCTGACCAAAGCTGCAGAGCTAACAAATAATTACACGAGGTTTCAGAAATGTCCCTCAGAGGGACCATTACGTGGCCTCGGTTTTGGAGTTCATGTAGGTTCTGTATTCTACATGACCATCTTCGGTTGTAGTTAACAGTGTATATGTCTATGGGACACTCAAGGAAAAGAACACACTTTCTTTAATTTTATTTACACTCTTAGCATAATAGTTGTAAATGGGATAAATCTTTTGTGGGGCATCATTAGTTCTTCTGTGCTATCACTAACTTTGTAGAATTGAGGTTTTGTGGCTGGATATACAATCAATAGTAAGAGGGTTATGGGACATGCAGGTTGTGGGATTGCAGATCTGGATAAGACTCATCCTAGGGAAACAAGAATATTCTAGAACAGATGACAGTTTAGGATCCTATGACCTCTTAGGCTTGAACTAACATTTATAGAAAGAGCATAGGCATGAAGAAAGTATGGAACTAAATTTGAGGACTTAAAAGTTACTCAAACCCCTAAGAAAGAAACTGCTGTACACTTGTGGTTCTCAGTTCTATAGATCACTTAAGCTATATTAAAAATTCCTTATTCAGACTTAATTATTTCAGTCTGTCCAATGGAACTATTTGTCAAAGTTTAGAAGCAACCAAATTATTTAGCATTCCTTTCCCTTTGAACTGCCTGGAATCCACATGAGCCACACTATTCACATGGCTTCTGTCCCCAGACAATTTTCTTTTCCCTGGCTGCTTACCTCATAGTACTATTCAGCTATTTTTTTATTATTTAATAAAAGTGCCTCTGAGTATATTAATGTGTAGATTGAGAAATAAAGGTTGAGATCTCTCCCCTTGATGCCACAGCTAAAAAAGCAACACTGGAGATGTTTATGAAGACTAGACATTAATCCACTGGAATGGTCATTTAGTTTCATTTCCAAACACAAGATTTCATCAAATCTAATAATAAAGCAACAAGCAATTTTCTGTATATTATAAACCATCAAGTTGTAATTATATAGTGAAATGCTTTTATATAAATTTTCCATGGTGATGCAAGCTGGTTTTGTAGCAGAAGTGGATTTTTCTTTTTAAAGCACACTACATACCTACAAGGATCTATTTATGTTGGCCTAATTATGTCAAAACAGAATCTATTTAAGAGAAAAGTCAAAGTTTCTTTTATAAACCTCAATAGATAGATAAATAATCGAGAGGGTTTTTACTGTAATAAAAACTGCTTTCAGTGTGTGCTAATGTCTTTGAAGCCACTATCCATCTAACGGGAAAAACATAATCCTAAATTGGTGATTAAAAGACTCTGCGTGGAAACAAGCTGTCAGATGGATGGGGAGAAATGAGTCCTGACAAGAGTAATGCCTACTTTCCTAAATGAAAGGACTGTTCAAGTTTCTACTCATCAGGTTCTTAAGACTTACAACAAGGCATTTTTCCAACCACCCATAGAAGAGATGGCAACATTTGCATTTCAGTAGATTACGATGAAGTCAGTAAACTTTCAGCTTTGGGCTTGCTCAGAACTCCTGGGAGAAGACAGTCTCTGTCCAGCATAAAACATAGCCATGTGGCAGCATGCAAGAAAGAAGCAAAATGTGACCTGTTTGCAGCTAGGCTTGGCACTACTTGCACATGTACGGTGAGCCATTTGCAAGCCTTGCTCCAACAAGACATCTGAGAGCCCCACTGCCAAGGCCACCTATGAAGACTGCCACGTGAGTGAGTACCTGGATGGAAGGCAATGCCAGGAAGATGGAAGCAGTATGGGGATAGGAGTTCATCCTGGCGAGTCAAACGCAATACAAAATCACAGGGTGGCCTTGCTTTTTAAGATGCTTTTCTGCTTTGCTTTTAAATGTGAGTTTGGTAGGATTGTAACATGAAATAGGAAGAGACTCTTATCTACTTATTGATAAGAACATGACTGAAATCACTGACACATAGTTGAGAACAGACTCCAGCTCTGTGGACAGAAGTACTGTCAACTTGCTCAACTTGATGAAATCCCTGGAAACTGAACATTCTTGGTGATTTTGTAAAGTAAGTTGTTAAAGTTCAAGGGATAATGCATAGAAAGATGCTGGTATGGAGAATTCAGCTCATAGTAGATACTGTATGTGAGAGGGGTCTTGTGTTATTTAAGTATTACACTTGGGGAGCAGATGGTGGGGAGATGCTGGCCACAGGAAAGAATCAGAAAAGTACACTAAGATGAAGAGATTCAGCACACAGAGCTGAGATGGCTGCTGAACTTTAATTATACTTCAAAGCTACATCTTTAAGTAGATCAGAAATAGGATTATACTTATTAGAATAAACCTAATGTGAAGTATTGATTTGTTTCTGAATATGAAACTATGGCTTCATAAACAGTAAAATTTTAAGATATAGTTGTCTATAGGATTGTTGATCTTCAAAGTAGCTTTGGCAAATTCATGCTGTTTCCAATAACACAGATAGTAATCCTATATTAGCACTCAATTTAGGAAGGGAATACACATGTGCTATGTTTATATGTGACTACTGACATGAAAGATATACTCATGGGTTTCTGAGAATAAATGACTGGGGACAGGGAACGGTTATAAATCATTAGGGAGTATGGAAGATATGTAACATTGATTCATACAATTAATAAAAAGGAATTAATGAAACATATACTACTTCAATTGTGGGTTACAGTCTCTTCCAGAATATTAAGAAAATTCTATTTGCTCAGCTTTGGAGTTGAGCAGAACTGTATTTTGCCCTGCATGTCAGAATAGAACATCTCCCTGTCTTAATAAGGCAACACAGAACATCTGTTTGGCCTTCAACTTACTGGTCTTCTCTTAGACACATTTTTTATTATGATAAAATAGCACTCATGTCAAAATGCCTAAATATCATGGTAATAAATAATAAACACATATCTAGATTGAACCTTGACATACATGAGATATCATCTCTTGAATTATATATGTTTTTTTAAAAAATGTGCTGATATCCTGCCCTAGAAATGAGTAAGATATTTAACACAGAGCTAATAAGAAAAAAAAAAGAAAAGGGAAGGTTATAAGTTCAAAATAATCAAGAGGTAAGTAAACAAATCTCAAATATTATTTCCTCAAAGAAGTTCACCTTCTGTCCTGATGCTGATCACACCACATTAGTATGTGAAGTCATCTTCTCCTTCCTTCCCTGAGTACAGGGTGCAGATTATTAGTGCCTAAGGAAGTATCTACCTAAATTCAATAGTGACCTGCTGAGTGAGTCCACGTATATGGACATGTTTGTCAAATACATATTAAAACTTCAGATCAAGTCCATTTCATGGGATGAATGATTAAAAATAAATATTAGAGAATGTATGAAAATTGCAGTTATAACTGAAACTCTTGGGCATGAGTCAAGGTTATTTTATTAAAGCTACAAGAGAATGGGAGGACAAGGGCTGTGAGTTATCTGTGTTAAGGTACTCAACTCAAATGCCTAAAGGACATACTGAAAAACAGTGACAGGACTATAGATGTGTGCTTTTATTAAACTATGTTTTAAAAAATCATCAATATGGGTAAGTGATTGTTCTGTGTTTCCTTTTAACTCAAACATCGTTTATTGTCCTGGAGGTAAAAACTGGTTATATTTAAACTCAAAGTGGCCTCAGGAGAAAATGGCCCGTGTCCTAATAATACTCTTTTTTTTTTGGTGTGTGTGTGGGGTTGTTTTTTTGGTGAAATTTTCATTTTGAGAACTCTTTTTTTTTTCTAATAGGGAAACAAAACACACTGGCAAAAGCAATGCCTTCTTTTGGTTTTAGAATTAAGAAATTGTTTTTGTTTGTTTATTTGTTTTGTTTTTCTAAGGTTCACCAAAATGTAAGGCATCATAGTATTAATATACCATATACTACTGGCAATAAAAATGCACAATTTTGTTTTTGAAAAATGTCAGAAACAAATAAATGTTGTAAGATATGATTTCTGCAAAATTAAGCATCTCAAAGTACCTTCCGTGGAAACAGAGTATTCAAACTTATGAACAGATTGGTAAATCACTGTGAATGAGTTTCCTTTCTGACCTAGATACATCCTTTCTTTCAAGATACCCTCATTATTTGCTGTCAGACATTACAATAAAAATATTGTATTTCTGCTCACCTCTTGAGCATTTAAATCACAACTATAAGAGGCAAATAATCTGGGAAGGTACAAATACCCCATGTGAATGGCGTCGAAATAGAGACAACAGGTAGTTAAACTGTCAGAATGGGATTAATAACATGTGTATTACATATTTCTTAAGTTCTCCAATATTCAGTGAAAAACATTGTATCAAATACATAAAGTAGAGGTTTTCTTCTAAACTTTCCAGTACAATTCAAATATATCATTGAAAGCCAACTATGTAACCAGAAAGTAGTTTAGAAAAAGCCTTATTTTTAAAATATGTAATAAACTTATTTATATATCTAATTTAGTTTGTATTTATGTTTGTTTGTATGGGTGTGGAAATACACATGCCATAGGACACATGTGGAAGCCACAGGACAACTTGTAAGAGTCTGTTTTCTACTTCTACCATGTGGATCCTAGGATTGAACTCAGGTCATCAGATGTGATGGCACCCACATTTAAATAGATCATTTGACAGTTCCAATGCCCTTATTTTTAACTATGTTCTTATTTCATATTTTTCTCTAAGTCCTTAAGGTGAAAAAAGCACTATAAAATGCTAAGAGACTTAAAGGAAAATATATTTTAAGCATGCCATTTGCACACCTACATTTTCACATATGCTTCTTTCCTGTTATGACTACTCATGAGTGAGGACCATGATTTTATGATGCCAACTATTGCTCCAGTTGAAATGGAATACATCAAGGTTCATCCATGATAATAGAAAATGACAAAAGTTTCTGCAGTTATTTCTTACTAATAATTATTCTAAGGAAATGGACAGAACACACATACATATATTATTATGCAGAAACTTAACAACTCTTGGCATCTGAGTCATGGCATTAACCCAGTAAAAAGTAAATATATATCCTCATCACCTTGGCAGAAGGGTGAACAGTAGTAACTCACTTCTTTATGGCTCTATTGGAAACACTTCAAAATACAATACAGGTCCAATATTTTCTTTAATATGATTCTTCTCCATTTCCTTAGACAATTGAAGACAGCTAAAATATTTTCACAATCTAGAGAACATCCAGTGCACATATGCCACTTGACTAAACATATGGAATATATATTTGGAGACTAGCCAACCGGAGAAATGCTCAAATAATCCAAACGCCCAAGCTGAGAGGAGCTAACACTAAGGGGTCAGCATGTACTTTGAAGTTCTCTGGCCTTCATTTTACCTAATTAAGACAGGATTTAATAATCAAACCCACTGTATAAACGTCTACCTCAGAGAAAAGGTTTGTTTCTAATTTGGGGGAGAATTCTTAACAGATTCCAAGGAATCAGTCCCACATAGGAAGGGCTGCTGATAAGATTTGCTTTGCCTGTTGCTCGAATACAAATGCCTGCTTTTCATCTTAGTTTGATTCTGAGACTGAGCTTAGCATCGGCCTGTCAAATCTCTAGTGTGATACCAAAGAGAAAAAAGTGCCATTAGCATCCCCTCTGAAACACTGGCAATTCTGGGTCAGAAAGTTAATTCTAAAATGTTCTAAAGGTATTCATACAAAACGTGTGATTCCAAAGGGGCATACTTACTCGATTTCTCAACAGCAAAATATATACCCAGGTGCTTTGATAAATGTGAAAATGAATGCCAGCAAAAGTATTAACACAGTCCAAGTTTATAAAGTTTGCCTTTAAGTTTTATAAGCAAACCTAACTTCAAGTCAAAGGTTATGAGGCCAAAACATAGGATTCCCACTTTTTGAGCCCACATAAATTTCTTGCAATGGACATATTTTAAAAAAGAATATGTAGTCATTTTAAGCTGTTCTGGAATGCCACAAAACAAATGAACTTCACTCTACCATTAAAGAGTAAACCTGTACAATCAAGCTAGTGAACAATGCAACAGGCAGAGAAGGAAATTAATTACTTCCTGAAGAAATTGATTTGATAAAAATGAAGTTAACAAACTTAGAAAAATGCTATAGCAATCAAATGACTCAGAAAAAGTCTATAACAGTGGCTCCCATCCTTCCTTATGTTGTGGCCCTTTAATACAGTTCCTCATGTTTTGGTGACCCCTCCCCCCCAGTATAAAATTATTTCATTGTTACTTCATAACTGTAATCCTGCCACTGTTAGGTATTGTGTTGTAAATATCTGTGCTTTTCAATGGTTTCGGAAGAGCCCTGAGAAAGGGCCCTTCAACCCCTTAAGGGGTTGAGAACCATTGGCCTATAACCTCTGGTGAAAGAAGGCTGTGAAGAGCACAGTTCCACCTCAGTATCACAACCCACTCACAGTACACTGTCTTCAAAAAGACAGGGGCTAGGCTGGACCAATTCATTTTTAGTATTGCTCAGTGCTGCTCAGAACTCTTAAGTATAAGCTCCTTTCATCTCTGTCCTTGAGTGGGGGTGTGGGGAAAAGTGGGGGGTTTGGAGGAGCAACTATTGGAAGAAGAGACTATTTTCAGAGTAGCTTGCAGTAGGCCAGCATGAAAGGAAGATCCCACCCTTCCTACCATGAGGAGGGTGCAAAGGACAAAAACTCCTTTTGTTGTGTTTGTGTTTCACACAGCAGCAAAGCCTTTACTAAGCTGAGCTGTACATCTATTTACCAGTAGACAATAACGCCTTTAGGACATGCATCTATGTCATAGAGAACAATAGAATGAGAGGGATCATACCCTACAAATTCACAGAACGTGCAATCCTGTGCTGTCAGATACAATTATACTGAGACCCATTGTTTCTTTGTAGTTGGTTTAGTGGTACAGGCCATCGCTATTTCAGCCCAAATCAGGGGGCTGGGAAGAAATTACCAGAAGTTTCAGTGAAACTGTTTCAAATGGTTTTTGGAATGAAGTAGGCATACTGAAAAATAAACACGACTGAGACGGAAACATGTTGCCGAGAATACGGTGCCGACTTCATTGCCCTGTCTGCCAGCACCTGAGTAGCCTTTCTAACTTGTCAACCCACACGTTTACCTGCATCACAAGCGAGGCTTCATACAACAGGACTTACGTCCCTGTGAATTAAAACAAAAGCCTGTTCAATCATAAATCGTATTGTTAAGTCATGATCTCAATATTACTTCATCTGTCCTGTGAACATAAAAATGGTGAAAATGGTGGTATTGTGATCCTGTCCTTCAACTCAGATGGTGTAAGGATGGTGATCTTTGCATTTTTGCAATCCCTACATCCCCTCACTCCCAGCAAAGAGAACCCTTGGAAACCAGTTCTTTTAATATTCAACTTTGCTTCATGCCTTACTTTGTTCATGTGAATCTGCTGCTGGTATTGTTTCTGCTTCTCCAGGAACTGCTGGTGTTGCTGCTGAATGACCAGCTGAGCCAGTGTGCTCTGAGGCAAAGGTGCAGACTGGGTTCGATTCAGGGGTCGGTGACGGGGTAATTTGTGGGTACCTCTAATACCTGGTGAAATTCTTTCTTTTGTTGCCATAGGAGACTGAGGGTGCAAGGGAACTCCACCTGAAAAACAAAATGTGTGTGTGCGAGTGAGTGTGTTTACACATTTACATGTAAACAAAGATGCACTGGTAGATGATTTTAAGAGAAGACAAGGGGCATCTGCCAGACAACTGAAGAAGGACAGGTTGGATGCTGGAAGACATGAGTACAAAGCCTTGACCAGGCTTATGTCTGTGCAACAGAAGCATCAACCAGCAATGCAGTTTGCTATATCCAAAGGTTCCCTCCCAGCTCCACCCCACAGATCAGGACTACATAATGATCATAGCTCCTCCCACAGTGCCAAGTGTTTGGCACTTGTACAGCAACAGGAATCATCCTTACAGTTTTGAGTTAAAGAAATGCCACATAGTCCTAAGAGGACTGAAAATGATGTCATTATTAATTACCAGCCACAAGGAGCTTTTGCTGTCGCATCTGTTCCTTCAACAGCAGGTGCTGCAGGAGAGCTTGGTGGCCGCTGCTGTGCTTCCCTTCCACGGCCATGTGAGCATGGCTGGAAGACGCTGCCATGCTGCTGCTGTACTGCCCAGTCAGACCAACGCCTTGCCTGAGCATCTGTGTCTCAGACTTCTGCTTTTCTTTGAGTGAATTGGAAACCTGGGTCAAGAAAGAATCAAAATGTTAATCCTCCTTATTTCTGTATCACACCACACCGAGACTCTAGTCAGCAGGTGACTCTCTTATGCCCAGTGTGTATGGTGAGGAAAATGCATTATATTGCACCTTTTACACTAAAAGAATTAACAAAATATTCAATTGAGGCATTGGAAACAGTTTAGCAACTGGGTATCCAGTACTAAGTGTAAGGGAAATTTGTGTTATATATTAAAAATGAGAGTAAACACAAACTTTCAGCTACACAGGAAAAATAATTTTAAATGCTTTTTGTTGTGTATCCTGGTGATAATGGTTATATAAATAATAAACTATACTTCATAATTTCTTAGCGAGTACCTAAGTGTTATCCCCAAAGAAAAGTATGGAAGAAATGCATACAATAATTAGCTTAACTCATGACATTATAAAGATTGAAACACCATGTTGCAAAATATAAATTATGCAATTTTTATACATTAGCTTAATAAAAAGTTGAAATGAATTTCAGGCTTCATGAGTGGAAGCTGTCTTCTAAATACTTTACAATGCACTGACTAAGTAAAAGTATGTTGGAAAATGAAAATTGATTCAAATAGAGGCTATCACATGGGTGAAGATAAGGCAATCTATATAATTCTAGAAGTCCAAGAAAAGAAACAGAGACACATGTTCTTACAATGGCGCTTCTTTTTCAGAAGCTGTAAGTTTCAAACATTAAAATGAGATTCTTTCACCCTGTGAAAGCTGGTAAAAATACACAGGAATTTGATTTAAATATATATTTTCTATTAATTCATAACAGATCCCTACATCTCTGAATATTAAAAATGACAACCCAGATACTTTTGTGTAATAAAGTAAACTACATGTGAAATCAGATATCAAATAAAAGTGTTATTAAGAACTTGAAAGGCATGGTAACACAGTAATGAAGCCATAATAATTACATCATCAAGAGCAATAATGAATTATCCTATTCAAAAAATTTAATGAATGGTGGTCATTTTGGTATTACAAAAGCAGAAGTCTAATACCTCAAAATTATGTGGCATGTTTCTTTTCAAAACTTATGTTTCATCTTTCAAAATTGCTGTGCACCAGGGAGGCAAAACAATTTTCCATGATGGAGAAATTGAAGGACGAAGAGGTAAATGGTTTGTCTGAGTCACAGAGCAGATCAATCCAATGTTTAATATACAAACGATGCGATGCCTGGCCCAGCATCTTTCCTTAAAGTCTTCCACTATGCAGTGGGGGAAGGGAATATTAGAGATCCTTCTGCCGGGGAAAGGTAATGATTGAGAAATTCATTGTGAAGGCCTCATCCACACCAAAACAGGAACAAAGAAAAATTAAACTAATTCAAATCACATTGGTTTATTCATCCAATGGCACCAAATGGTATTGCCATTGAAACAGAAAACAGTTGGCCATTAGTATGGGTCCTTTGGGAAATAGTTTCTTTGACCACATTAAAAGTGGTGGTGCATGTGCCAGGCGGTGGTGGCACATGCCTTTAATCCCAGCAGTCAGGAGGCAGAGACAGGCAGATCTTTGTGAGTTTGAGGCCAGCCTGGTCTACAGAGCTGGCACCAAAACTACACAGAGAAACCCTGTCTCAGAAAAAAAGTGGTGCATGTGTGAGCTAGCAAGAGGCAATGGCTGAGAGCATAGAAAATGGTGACATAAAAATGCCTGTTGGTATCTCATGAAAGTATGGGGGTTGGTATTTATATAACATTAAAATAAATGACAGAGGCATAAAAAAATAAGTTTAGTAAGTGATGATTTAAAGATTCTCATGTCTTATTTATAGTTTTATCTCTACTTCCATTTTACATTCCTTTAGAAGTAATTGTTTACAGAACTTTGGATTTTAAGAGTATATCTGATTAAAGATTTTCATGCTTTCCTCTGTAACCCTTAGATTATAGAGATCACATCCTAAATCTGCCTTCCCTTCACAAATTGTATATGGTTATGGGTGATATTATATCCTATTGATATTCCAAATGGAATAACATTTTAGATCTAATAAAATGTTTATCTCAAGACATATGTGACTCTGTCTAAGGAGAACACTTGACCTCATGAGTGCTCACATAGGGGACAAGGGTTAGAACATCTGAGTTCCAGGTATGTACAGTTTAATTTACTAACATTTGTGATGAATTGTCCAGTGTGAAGCTGATCAATATTTTGTAACAAGTAAAATGTATATTATTTTAGAGAATATGTATAAAATTATTATTTTTATCCTCTGTCATACTGGGACAATTACTCCTCCTGAAGACTCTATTTCAGTTGTCAAGATTTTTAAACTAAGTAATTCTCTTAAAGTCTCCTGAGAATAGCAAAATGTTGTTCTTAGGGATAGTTTCCAGATATGTATCCTTCACCACAGAATCAGTGACTTCCCCAAATAAAGTCACTCCCAGAATCGATTCTACAAACATGTGCTGGTGTGATTCCCAGGCTGAACACTCAGCTCTGCCCTGGGGATACTTGCACCTGCCACTCATTCACTGTGTCTGTGATCTTGAGCTATTAAACTCCCCAGCCTCAGCTTCCTCATCTGTAAATATGGACCATAATCTCCCCTGCACAGGAGGGATGCTGGAGCCACAAAAATGTGCATTAGAAATCATTACCCATGTGAGATATTTGTAAATGACTCTGTGAACCAATTCTGTGATTTGAAACTAAACTGAATGCCTTTAATCAAAGCAGCAAATAGCAAATCATGTAAGGGATGCAGAGTTCTCATGTCCAAATACACAAGACCTAAAACTGAACTCATGTACACAGTGTCACTTGGGCTCGTTTAGGCTGAGTCCGTCATGACTCACATTGAGTGGGGACGGCACTGAGGGAAGTCCCAGAGTGATATTGGGTAGGGAGGGGGAGGTGTAGAGACTGAGCAGCTTCATGGAATCTTCGTGAATTAGAATGCGCTGCTGCGGAACCAGTTGCTGTGGAAAAAAAATGAGAAAAGGAGATTCTTAAAATCTTAGAAATTCATCAGTTTTCTTGGTAACTGTTCAAATTTCATAAAGCAGTTTCTACATTACCATAGTGAAGAAGGACTCAAGTACTTAATGTAAGTTTCTATATAATGGTTAGGAATTATAGTATAAAATTTAAATGAATTTTTATGTGTTATAACATATGGTGAAAGAATTTCTATTTTCATTGTGAAAATTCCTTTGAAAATCTGGCTTTCTGGAATATAATTAACATGTTTGTCATGTATCAGAAAAATACAAGAATCACAGTTGGTGACTAATGCACATTTATAAACCTCATACAGGAAAAATAACTTCATAAAACAGTCATAGATTTGACCATCATTTTATGCCATTATTCTGAGAGAAAATTCACAGGAGATTAAGCTACACCAGAAGGCTTCTATATTAATCACATTTTAATATAAAATTATCAACAAACTATGGGGGGTGTTATTTTATATCATATATTTTCAAAACTAAATTTAAAAATGTTACAGGATCTCTACTTGACAATAATATGCATTTATACTGAAATACATTCAACATTTTGGCATCTCAGTACTTTTTATAACAAATACATTTTTAATCCAACACTAAGAGGTGTGTGTTCCCACATGTGGCTTACTATGGTTGCTTAACTTACATCTTCTGTTTAACTCTTGCTCCCCTCCTAGAACTTTTATACAATAAGAGTTACAGAGGTCTTATTAGACTGGGGAACTCTGGCCTGATATGGTTCCCAAGGGTACAACATCCTGAAAAAGAATACTCCATGTAACAGTATGACACAGTGACTGCTTTCTTCCCAAACAAAAAGCATATGGGACTCCAATAATAGACCACCTCCAAGAGGGATATTGCACACACGGGCTTTGACTAAAGTAAATATAATAACTTGTCAAGCATGTTTGGGGGAGCTGTAGATTTTCCCCAGGACAAACCTGGGATATCAATTAACAAGGGAAAATATCATGTGCTAATACAATGCAACCTCAGAATGTCACTGAAGAGTGATGCACCAGGAAAACACAGGATGTTATTCCAGAACGTTATCTCAATCATACAACTGTTTGGAGATGAGTCTCAGCCTTAACATAATACAAGAGAAGCTTAGCACGGGGTATTCCCAGTGCAGCCTGGATCTCTAATTCAGGCTGTGTTTCTTCTTAAAAGAACTTGTCAGTTATTCATGCATGAAAATTGTGTGTTACATTGAACTATTAATGCTCCATTGAGTTTATATGGTGAAATTAAAGATGCCTAAGTCCCCAAAGCACAAAGATTAGTGGGAAAGGTTTTTAAGTTACAATGTATGAGATTATAATTTTATTTTAGGAGCTTTTGGTAATAGTTGCATTTTTGCTGAAAGTAAAATAGCGACTATTTTGTTTATTAAATGGACTCTGAAATCAGTTTTAGTGTATAATATGTGCACGGGCCACAAAAGATACAAAGAAGTGAAAATATTTTATTAGCTTACTGTCAGCTAATACTCTTTTAAAACAAAGGAATAGCCCTCTTATCTATATTCATAGAAGAGAAAAATGTGGAGAAACAGGAGCTTGAATTAAGAACTACCATTCACAGCTGTAACTGTCTCCTAGAGTAGCAGCATGGCAGAATCTGTGACAGACAAACCCACAGGCCTCCGAGATGAACTTCTCTCTAACTGCGATGACTTCTGTACCCCCTCCTACCGCAAACACAAGGACAATACATTTGGGTGAGAACTGATTTCTTTTCAGATATGCTGATGGAAGGAGCTGGCAGACACCTCACACCAGCTTTCGCTGATGTGGAGGGATTTGTTAATACTTCTTCACTGGGATTGCAGGCTCCAGAAATTTAATATAAAAATTGTGTGACTCCATCTCTCATGGTGGTATATTCATTTTCAGTATCTATCAAGTATCAAGCCCCGGAGATTAGCATCTTCTTCACTGACACTGCCAGACTCCCTCATGTTTCAGGAAAGGAGAAAGCAAGTGAGTGAAGAGGTACAGTCACAGTGGGAGCAGGACACCTCTAAGATCATCCAACTCTGTGGCTGCCACCCCCGCCCCATGGAAGCAAGAGAAATAAGAAAGATTGGCATCACATTTGAGAAAATCTCTAAGGCGTATTAAGAGAAGCCAAGGAAAGAATGTTAGGTTTCTTAAGAAGACAGGCCTGGCCATTTTACAAATGGGAGAAGCCAACCATGGCAGACACTGCCTCAGGTTCTCTGGAATTCAAGGACTATTCTCTGTTCCCATGTCCATGGATACAGTTGGTCCTTCTCACAGACAGGAGCATCATATATGGCATGGACACTGCTACTCTCTCTCAACTATAAATAGGGCACTATGCACAGGGTTTATGGAGGTTTCTAGGGTTCAGATCACACATCATAGAACCATACAACGGTTTGCTCTGAATTGTCTTTTTGACACCAACAGTTTATCTGTTCTGGGTCAATGTGTCTTAATAAAATCTGGATGAACATTGTTTACTGTTAAGTGCAGACAGATGGTACAGAACCATTTACCTAGACAATGAGTGATCCTGACCTGTGCTCTCACAGCCTGGCATGCTCCCCACCTCAGCACTGACCTGTGCTCTCACAGGCTTGTATGCTCCCACCTCATCACTGACCTGTGCTCTCACAGGCTGTGGTGCTCCCCACCTCATTACTGTGATAACTGATTCACAGGAAAACACAGAAGTTTTCTAGAAGATAGTTTTAGGAAGCCCATCCTTGGTGCTATATTGTCAACATGTCACATCTTAGAATATTGGAAAGATGGCTTTAACATAAAACACTTCCACAACTGGAAACTTACACTGTAGGCTAATGAACTAGAAGCATTACATGTACGGCTATCATATAACCTTTATGAAGCATTGATGATTAGCTCATCAGTGTTGAGTAATGGTGTTAGGTGCATCTCTGCTCCTCACATCACTAGTCAGTTGCAAAGAGAAAGGAGAACAAACATCAAGGTCTGTTAGAATGACTATTTCTACATTAAGGTTAGAATATTTGAATGGCACAAAGGAAGACGTTTACATAAACCCAGGCTGTCATTGCTAACTGGTAACTCACCAGGAACATATTATAGGATGAGCCTGGAGCTGAGGTGTGTGTGTGGGATATTCATATTTTAGTAAGATCTTTCAAAGCTATATTTAACTTCTCTACTCGTTATCATGTTAATTGGAAGAAGGTCTTATAGATAAATAAAGTATACATAGAATGAAAAATATATGACCCTTAGAGGAGATTATTTATTCAGCCATTGACAGTAAGAAGCTATTGATTTAAAGAAATGGAATCAAGTGTTTCCCACGATCGGACTGGGAAAGGTGAGAAAATGCTCAGTATTGGTGCTGTGGATGGAGGGAACTAAATGGGAAGTCATGACAGGCACAGTACTTCTGCCAACAATTCAGAAATATAAATCATAACTACAGCACACACCATGAACCTAGGGACTTCTTTCCTGGAAAGGGGAGCTTCAAGAACATCTCTCCCGAATCTGTCAGGATGACTGTGTCTGCTCTCTGTAGCATATCTCTCTGAGGCATAGGACTGGGTAGATAAAATGGAGCAGCAGACACCATGGACTTTTATAGTGATTAAAAGCATTCACAAGCTATGACTGGATCTATCACAGTCAGTGATAGAGTAAGAAATGAAACGAGGTGAATAACACGGTGCCACTCATAGTCTCTAAAATACACAAGACACAAAATATAAGTTCAGACTCTGTAAGAAAAAGCACAGAGAAAACCACAGAAACATTGCTGTCCTGAGGGAAACACAGAAGGGAGAGAAGGAAAGGAGGGAGTCAAAGAGGAAGGGAGGGAGGGAGGCAGAAAATTAATGCCTTTCTTACCAATACCTTGAACTTGAAAACAAATATGTAATATCTGCCTACTTCTGATAAGCTCACAAAAAAAGTAAATGAAGACGGCTCAGTTTACTGAATATTCAAAATTATCTACAATAGGTCAGAGAATCAAGAAAAAGAAATATAGGCCTTAGGTAAGAGATGTGGACTAGTTAAAAAATGTTTATCATGGGCATTTCACATATGAGCTCTCCCATGTGTGGGCTGTGGATGCAGACAGCCACCTACCTTCCCCATGAAACAGGTTCAACAGCCCAAGGCAGAGAAGCTCTGACAGTCTTGTCAGGTAGCATCCATGTCTCTCTATATACTATACTATGTACAGTACAGTATAGGCAATATGGCCTATAGGAAGACGCACTTTCGCCAATTGACTTTGACTTAAATTGGTAGACTACTGAAAAACAAGACAGCCACATTTTAAAAGACCCCCAACGACTCACTATTTGCCAATGGCTTTAACAGTATTCTTTAAGATTTTATTTCTTTTCTTAAGCTTCGTTCAGAAAAATGAGATATAAAGTTCTACATGATAAAAAAAGAATTATTTTCAGAAAGCAAAACTCTCCAAGTTTTAATATTTCACTTTACATTAGAGATCATATTACTATAAAAATGTGAGATAAAATTTTTGAGGCTAGCCGGGCGGTGGTGGTGCATGCCTTTAATCCCAGCACTCAGGAGGCAGAGGCAGGTGGATCTCTGTGAGTTCGAGGCCAGCCTGGCCTACAAAGCAAGTTCCAGGAAAAAGCGCAAAGCTACAGAGAAACCCTGTCTCAAAAACCCAAAAATTGAGGCTAATAATAACCATATTTTATTAAATTCTTTTCATATACTCTATTCTTCCCCTTCCCCAACTCCTCACCATGCCTTCCCATCTCCCTGCCCACCTTAAGTCTCAGTCTCTCTCTCTCTCTCTCTCTCTCTCTCTCTCTCTCTCTCTCTCTCCTCTCAAAAAAGTACCAACAAGTAAAAGCAAATGGAAATCAAGCAAACAAACAAACCAAGACAAAAAATACCAAAACAAAACCAACAAAGAGCCTACAAAGAAAACATGGAATCTACGTTGTGTTGGCCAACATTTCCTGGGCTCAAGGCCTGCCTTGGAATGTGGTTGGTATATGCAGTGGCACTCCACTGGTGAAAACTAGAAGTGGGAATTTTAATTTTATTTATGAGTATATGTGTGCATATGTACATATTGGTATGGGTACCCAGGGGGACCAGAAGAAGGTATCAGATTCCCCATACTTGGGGTTGCAGAGTGGTTGTATGCCACCCAACATGGATAACATGGATGCTGGGAACTGAATTTTGGTCCTTTGGAAAAAGAGCAAGTGCTGCTGAGGTGCTGAGAGCCATGCAAGTTTGCTTTCTAACTTTACATTTCTATCTTATTGAAGACCTTGCTTTGCAATATTGGCTCATGTGATTATTGTGTCATAACTTCTTTTCCAAGTGGGGGACAAGCTTTAATTGCTGCCATTGAACCATAACTCTGAGGTGCCCATGTAAATAAAACAGCACAGCAAATGTCATGCCAACTGTTGCCAAACAACAGGCAGATGAATCATGTGAGGTTGGAGCATCACAGAAGTCATTTCCGGTGATCTTAGAACAGTTAGCCTTATTATTACAAGTATTTTTTAAAAATCATTTGTTTCTGCTGGAAACTGAAAAATAATAATAATAAAATAACAGCAGACATAGTCCCTAATGTTAAACTAGAAATAAACTAGCAACTTGGCTGCTGCTAAGATAGCTACCAAGTAAATCTCCTGGATCTAGTGTCACAGTGCTGATAGCCATGGAAGCATATATGAACCCACAGGCCCACTTATTAACAATCCAAATAATTAGATGGCTAAAGACATCTCTGAAGGGAGTTGGAAACAGAAATGCTTGAGGTTTTAGTTCCCAACCAAGTTTACAGAGGAGTAAAGTGAGTAGCTCCAACAGTCTGCATTCTGGGACTGAGAATATGTAAAAAATAGAAGAAATGGAACAGAAGTGGTCAGAGCAGATGGAGACGCATTCTCATATGAGGGCTGCTGGCCTGAAGACAAATAACTTAATGAGTTTTCCCCATGAATAGTCCACACTGACGATAACAACAAAAATGAACTTTTTCCAAATTTCACAATGTACAACCTGCCTTGCAAACAGTGAATCCTTTCAACAAAGTGGTAGGAACCAGTACTGATTGCCACCTTTCGATCCATCGGGAATCTGAGGTTTAATAGAAGTTTGGCAGCTTGACCAGTAGTTGGTTTTGTAGCAATGCCCAAGCCCAGCCTTCAAACAGAATACTTAGCCATCCACTATCCTCTGGTGCATCCTTAGTTGCAACCACAAGTCCATTCTCATCCAGCTCCCGCCTCTGCCTCAGCTAAATCAGGTAGCATTTGCAACTTATGTGATAGAAAACAAAAATAGGCTCAAGAACTTTAGGTGTCCCTTTTCCAATGTTCTCAGCAGCGAATGCAACTAGAATCCCATTCATTTATGTGTGCTCTGAAAGAATTAGGTGACATTATTTTCTACTTACAGGCCATGGTACACAGAGATATTCACACCCATGCTGTATTTTTTAAATTGCTGACTGGGTTGGTGTAGGGCCTTTGTGTGCTAGGCAAGGACTGTACCACTAAGAGACACACTCAACTCTCCTTTTTTCTTTCTTTTTCCTATTGAGACAGGTTTTCACAATGTTGCATACGCTGGCCTCAGTTCACTCTGTACCCCAGGCAGACTGTGAACTTGAGATATTCTTTGAAGATGAAAACCCACCTGCATTATTGATGAAAGCAGTATAGTTTGTAAATGGTGAATTACACAACTGAGGGGTTGAGCATCTAATAGTGTAAACAGTTTGATCTCAACATTTCTGTTGCTATAAAATCATATTCTATTATTAATCTTAGGGGGTAACTGAAAAAAAAAACACATAGGGAATTCTAAATGAGAGCACACTTGCCTGTGTCCAGTTTCTCTAGGTGGTAACAGCTAGGATGTAATTTGCTGATAGTCTCCCTAACTTCTGCCACCTTCTTACCTATCCATAGTGAATTACACTACAGAGGTCTGTGAATGTAATGCAGAAGAAAACACATGTTAGCCATCAGGGTTGCGTTTTTGTTTCTGGGCCACAGAAAGGCTGCCCATCAGTGCATGAAGGTCTGCCCACCTGGCCTTTTGGAGCACAGTTCAGGCTCACAATTAATTCATTATGAGGTAAGTCATTGCTTGCTTTTGAACTAGCCTTGCCAGCGCTGGAGGTGAATGTCCTGCCACTGACCTGGAGAAACCCCTCTACCCTTTAAACTCCTTTAAATCACATTTCCTTCTGGTTTGTTTTGTTTTTCTTCTTTGACTGGTGGGGGTGGCAGGAAAGATTTGCAGTGATGGAGTATGTTCAACAGTTAGCTGAAAACCTAGGATACCCAAACCTAATTTGTGAGAATGAACAATTTAGGAATACAAAATGAATTAAAATAAGTAAAATGTCTTAATTCCCATTCTCCATTCTCTCTGTGCAAGTATACAGCTACACACACATATAGATACATGTTTAGAACTCGGGTTAGGCAATCCAGAAAATTCAGTAGGTTGTGAATAGCCAAAAGAGAAAAACCTTCCATTCTTCCCTTTTGTTTTTACTAATATTTTGTCTTTGTTTCTATTATGTTTGAACAGAGTAGTAAATGGATGCAATTACAATGAAAAGCTAAGGATGTCTTCTCTGGTAACTCTCAAACCACACTTTCTTCGTCCCCCCCATGGAACTGTAACTAAATCCCACAGCTTGTCCTCACTCTTCTCTGTCCCTTTACTAAACATGCTCAGACAAATATTACAACTCTTTCCGCATCTAATAAAATGTAAGCATGATGCTAATGAGCCAAAGTCGAGGCACTGATGCCAATCTCTGGGAATTATCAATGCTGCTGAATGTGGTGTCATGTGCTGTCATTTTTCAAGGGTACAAACAGGCCTAAAAATGATCAGAACCTAACCCTTATGTATTTATATGGTTACTGAGAATAACATTACTCAAATGAACGTGGAAATATAAAACTTACTAATTTACTTACTATTTGTGACAAAATTGCTCTTTTCGTGGAAATAAAGTGTTATAGAAAAATCACTCAATATGAGGATGTAACCTAAACACCTGAAAGTCCTACTTACAAGTGTGATCACAAGTATTCACAGAATCATATTGTGGAAAGTATCTCGAATCATATTGTGGAAAGTATAATGAAAAAGAGACACAGGAAACGTATGGAAGCCTTAGAGATTAGTGTAAAGGTCTGAATGGAGGTCAGCCTTCAAGTAGCTGAGAATCTCATAAGTAAGGGTCTTTATCTTTTCTCCTCATGCTCTCTGGCAAAAAGTAGAAGCTTTAGAAGACCATGTCCTCATCTGAGGAAGATTCACATCTGCTCTGCCAGGCACCTGGGGGCTGTACATGTGGAGGTGGTTTAAGTCAAAAAGCAGTGTGAGGCTGCGATTTCTACTGCAATACCTCACAGATTAGTTCATGGCTACACTTTTCAGACAGAGGATGTACCACTCTTGGGGTGAAGTGAACTTTGACATGGGCCTTTGCGATCACTGCGTGGAGCCGTGAGACTCTGTGCTTAGCATGCTCTCGCGCAGCACTGGGCCTTTTCTTCTCTCTTGAGCTTCATGAGTTTATATGAAACCAAAGGTCATGTGCAGTGTGTAAGGCCTTCAAGCAAAAGTGACTCCCTGGGCTTATCAGAGACATTCTCCATTTCCACCGTTTTTAAAAAAATTTTTCACCTAATGATTTCATAAAGTCTAGTAGTCTGTATGTGTGCATACGTGTTTGTGTGTGCGTGTGAAATGTATGAAATTGTAGAGTAATGGAACTCTTGACTGGAGGATATTCTGTCAGTGAGGGTGACTGTTTAAAATTGTTGGGTTCTGTCAAGAGACAGTGCAGTGATTCCCCTGTAGGCAGGAGTGTTTGGTATAGTGTGGGTGTCCTAATGGCAGGAACACTGCAGGTACAATCCAAAGAATGGCAGATTTGATCACTGTCTCTTGGTCTCAAATACTAAGACTATGTAAAATACAAAGGGAGAGTCAAGTAACAGTTAGATGTGAGAAGGAATCACAGCAACTCTTTCTGCACAGAGGATGTGTAGGAAAGAGGTAGCATGCATAGAAGGAAAGAGGTAGCATGATGCTTAGAAGGAAAATTATGCCTTCAGTCTATGGTCAGTCTGTTCAAAACAGTTCCATTAACATGGATATTCAGACAGCTACAGTCTAATGCAGAAGGCACACTGACTCTTGCTGACAGTCACTTTCTTCTTAGTATCCTGTCATTGACCACAACAAATGATAATATTTTAAAGAAATCTTCTATACTAAGTCAGTTTCAGTATGGAGTTCCCATTTTTATTCATCTTTATATGCATATCATTAGGTAAAATACAATCACATAGTAAATACTAAATAAATGTTTGCTCAGTGAAGCTCCAGCTCCCTCAGTCATAATACAGACATCAGCTGTTTGCTATTATACTTCAGGTCAAGTAAACAAAAGCCACCTTGGGAGTAGTTAGTGTGAAAGGCTTACTTGGGCTTGGTTTGCTTATTTATGGGTGCATTTCTATTAGAGAAACCAGTACCCATGCAGGATTACAGACCTTTATATCCTTGGGCAGTACAGACTGAGCGTAGTAATGTTGGATTGCATTTCAATATTTTCCCAACATGGGTGGTGGTCATCAAAACATCTCTAAATATAATCAAGTTCATTCAAATCCACACATAAAACTATAATCAATGTAAGTGATCCACACAGTAAGAAAGACAGCTAGTTTTATTTCACAACAGGAAATACTTGGGCTCTGTTTATAGATATACCATGTCTGAAACTGAGGAGGCCTGGACTTGGGGACCACTCTGTATCAGTTTCCAGAAGTAGATGAAGGGGGGCCTTACCTCCGGGTGAGGTGTGGGAGGCAAGATTGAAGCCTCGTTTTCGGTAACATTTCCAGTGGGCCCATTGTTTGGTGAACTGGGACCGGACCCTGGAGAGCTGCTACTGACTGAGGATTCTGAAAAACATGGGGAAACACACATGCATTCATGAACATCACACAAAGATGAGCCCTGCTGGCTGTCTGTAACACACATGACCAGGCATGGTGTGGGAGTGGCAAGCATGTCACAAAAAGATGAAATGTTTGGAATGTTCCTAAAGTTTCCTATCTCTTCCCCTGCTTGTTTTCAAGTGTCCCCAGTGCCATATAGTATTAACAATTTCTATCAAAGATTCACAACTATAAAGGTCACAGAAGCCATTGATGAAAAAAGGAAATAAGAAAGGAATAGTATTTTACTTGTTCTCATACTATCATAAAAACATACAGTTATAGAGATAATAAATTTGCAGATGGGGTAAAAGCAAGTTGTCAACACATCACAGATATCCATGGCAAGGAGTCTTGATGCTGAACTGCACATTGATCTTTATTTGATACACTAAGCATATATCTTATTATAATACATGCCAGTCAAATTGAAGAAAAATAAATAAAAACTAAAAATCTCCACATTGCATTGATGGCCTTATAAAATGACAGCTGACTTTAATTTTACCCCACTGATTTTCTTGAAGATGAAAGTTGCCAAATTTAATAATGTAAATATTTAAATATCAATTAACAAGAAATTCATTGTGGCAAAAGTGTGAAAACAATATATACTATTTGAGAATCCTCATATACAAAATTCATATGGACCTCAACATGCAAAGAAGCTGAAAGTTCTAAGTCCTAGAAACATGGCAGCAGAAGTCATCATATTAAATATTGGAAAATTATCCACTGATAGTTAGTCCTTGCCAACCCCTGTGGTCACCTTGAGTATTTCTAAGCATCTCATCTCCATCGCATTAAGCCTGCTCTACTCAACAGCACTGCCTCGCACTCTTCAGAGACTCAGGGATGGGACCCCTTCCCACTGCATATTTTCTTTCTACACTGTGACTGCGCTCTGCTGACCGAATTCTTCTTGACTTTTCAGAGCTATGGTATTTCATTCCTCTCTCCTTTCCAGTGACAACACATTTATTCTTACCCACAATCCTACCCTACCCTTCACTGCTTTTGTTCCATCAGTTCCTCAAAACCCCCATTCCCTTCTGGTCTGAGATTCCCTGGCTGTTCAGGATTGTCCCCTCACCTGACAGAATGGTAGCAGTGCTTGAACAGAACTGTTCTCTCCAGGCCAGCTCATCTCCTGCCATGGTTTACTCACTGTCAACTGCAATCTTTCTTTCAAATGCCGCTGAAGTTTAAGGCTTTTGACAGAACAGTCCCTGACTCCCAGCCCTTCCTCTATACCCATTTCTCTGTCTTTTTCTCCCATCAGTCTCTGTGCGCAGACATGCACTGTGTTTACAGCTGAACCTCCTGGGTCTCTTTGCTCCCATGTTAAATGTTATCCTTGGGCACACTACTTTCATACACGTAGTCTTTCCTGTGCAACTCTCAAAAATTCTAGTCTGACTTCCATTGAAATGTGGATTTTTAAATATTTATTTTATTTTTATGTGAGTGTGTGTGTGTGTGTGTCTGTGTGTGTATGTGTGTGTGTATATGTGTCTGTGTGTGTATGTCTGTGTGTATGTGTCTGTGTGTGTATGTGTGTGTGTGTGTGTCTGTGTGTATGTGTGTGTGTGTGTGTGTGTGTGTGTGTGTGTGTCTGTGTGTGTATGTGTGTGTGTGTCTGTGTGTGTGTGTGTGTGTGTGTGTCTGTGTGTGTGTGTGTGTGTGTGTGTGTGTGTGTGTGTGTGTGTGTGTGTGTGTGTGTGTGTGTGTGTGTGTGTGTGTGTGTGTGTGTCTGTGTCCATGTTCTTAGAGAGGCCAGGAGAGGAGTCAGGTACCCCAAGCTGGCATTACATGCAGTTGTGAGCTGCTCTAAGTGGCATTACATGCAGTTGTGAGCTGCTCTAAGTGGCATTACATGCAGTTGTGAGCTGCTCTAAGTGGCATTACATGCAGTTGTGAGCTGCTCTAAGTGGGTGTTAGAAACAAAACTCAGGTCCTCTGGAAGAGTAACAAGTCCTGCAGGCAGGACTTTGGGTGTGCTCGATCCCCAAATATATGTGTATAGATTACACCATAGTTTAATATGAAATAAATACATGTGTATAGATTACACCATATTTAATATGAAATGTTTCCTGCTGTGTCTGTATTTTGCCCCATCCTTAGAATCACCCTTCCTCTGTTTTCCATCCAAGCCACTTGGCCTTTCTTCCCCTTCTTCAGCGCATCTTGTAGATGTCTGACTATTGCCATTCCAGTTTAACTTTTGTGTCTTCTCTTAAACTATGACATAAACTCTTACTGCTCAGAGTTACTAGAGTAATCTTTGAAGATTGTCTTTAAAATTCGTCCCAGAAAAGTCCTACCGAATGTTTTCACTGTTTGTTCCTACTCTTGCCCTTTCTGCTCTCAGCCAAACGAACTCATTCACTCTCTGTACAAGCACATACTTCCTACATCATGCTGTTCACACTCCTTTTCTTCTAATCACCTCACTCACTCGATTCACTAACCCCCACCTGGAAATTTAGTTAGATACGATCTTCTTCCCCATTGATCAGGAGCCCACAAATTCCAAACAGTATTTTCTTGACCTCCATCAAAATAACTTTTAACTTTCAACTCTCTACACTAAGCCCTGCCTCACTCTGAAGCACAGCGCAGTTGAAGAATGGGGAATGGTGGTTGAATTCTGGTCCTGACATTGGCTTATTAGGGCATTAGAACAAACTATTGGTACTACAAAAAGCTCTGTCTCATATGTTCACTGCCTTTCTTTTCATATATTTTTATCACATTTTGATTAATCTGGTTGTTCTCAACATTGCCTTTATTGTATACCTTCTTTCCATCTTGTATATTTTTTCTTTGAAACAGGGCCATACCATCCAGCCTGGGCTGGCCCAAACTCCTGACCCTCCTTTCTGCTTCTCTAGTGCTTGCATTATGGGTATGCATTAACACAGCCACATAGCTTTTTAAAGTGCTTTTTAAAAAAGATTTATTTATTATGTATACAGTGTTCTGTCTACACATATGCCTGCAGGCCAGAAGAGGGCACCAGACCTCATTACAGATGGTTGAGAGCCACCATGTAGTTGTTGTGACTTGAACTCAGGACCTCTGGAAGAACAGTGTTCTTAACCTCTGAGCCATTCCATCTCTCCTTTTAAGTGTATTTTTAAAATATACTTAAAAAAATTCTTACAGGTGCTTCTTTTCCTGGTTCTCATGTTACCAGGATGGCTGTGATTTCTCACTAATATTTCATTTCCATATTTTTAAAAAACTATATTCTTCAACACTCTTCTCTTTACCATCTTAAATTATCTTAAGTATTTAATGTGATATTAAAATTAAGGTTTTATTATGTAGAAGCCCCTGTGATTGTAGCATATCAACTACTGTACCAGGGCCCTACAGCACCAACAGCTTGGGACTGAGAGCCGGTACTGAGTGCCTTTGTGGAGACACTGGGAAACGCTTTGGAACTGTCCTTGAAGAATAATAAACCTCTGGGGAACAGGAGCAGCAGAGAAGGGAGAAGGAAGACCACAGCAGGCACAGGGCTGAGTCAATGCAGAACATTTTAAAGAAGACAACTGATTGGAGGAAGAGAGGCAGAACATACTCGGATTTGAAAGCGTATGAAATGGCAATTTGCTCTTACACATTAACAATGAAGAGGAGAAAGAGAAAACAAGAGCAGGCGCTTCACCCTGTGAAGGGAAAGAGAAAAGACTCCAGCAGTAACTGCTGTGGCACTGTTACTGAAAACACTGGCTACCCAAGTAGACGGGAGTCCACTGAGGCCGGGGAAGGGGCCAGGTGCAGACACTGCGGAAGTTCAGATCCTCCAAATACATTCAGACTCAGTGGAAAATACTAGTTCGAAATAAAAAGTAACAATCAAAATGTTCATTAAAGTATCTGTCAGCACCTGCTCACAGGCTGGAAGTGTATAAATTGTAGCCACACAAGGCAGGCACATTTCACATCATTCCTGAGATGAAAAGGATAAATTTTTATCTCATAAAATTAAGAAAACAAATCTATATTTCAAACTTAGAATTTAATTACTATAAACTTGTGATTATATTGATATTAAAATAAATTATTGTTCATTTCTTCAAAATTTCTCACCCTCAAGGAAACAGTTTTCAAAATACAATCATTAAATACTGTTTTTACATAACAATACCAATCTATTGTGACTAGAGGGGAGGCTGGGGGTGTGTTTTACAAACTGAAATAATCTGTCACTTGTAAGCTGCACTAGTGTCTTACCTAAGTTATTTCTCCTCTTTTGGACTACCGCCCTTCCTCTCTGAACTTGCTCTGACTAAAGGGAGATAGGAAACCCGTTATCTGAAAACCGTGAAGGGTGCGATGTGACCTGAGGGAACTGCTTACACAGAAAGTCACACAGTTCCTTCGGAAAGAGAACAGAGCTCCCGCCCAGAACTTCTCTCCCTGCACGTGGTGAGCACAGCGCATCCCTCTGAGCACCCAGTAAATGGTGGTCGGTCTTATTCTCTGATGCCCTTCAGGTTCCTTCATCCTTAGGAAGCTGTAGCCAGCATTATTGTGGCTAGTCTTTTGGGTTCTTGTATTCTTAGGTCCTTCTCTAATTTCAAACAGGTACAAATGGGACGGAGGGGTTTGTAAGCCATCAGGTTGAATTTCCTAACCTGCTCACCCCACTTCTAACCAGGCAGTTAAAAAATATGAACTCTTCCATTTGAGACCAGTGAAAATGACAGCCTTTTCCCCTTCGTAAAAAGCAGTATTTCCCCTCCTGCCACGAGTCCCACACCACTAGTAAACACATAAAGTCATTTATGAGTTCTGTAAATTTGTTGAAAAGTCAAGGATTTTGTGTTCCACATGGTTTAATTTCCCCAGATGTATTTCCTGCATTCATGTCTGAGTGGGGGGAGGGTTGCGCTCTTCTTGGAACTCCCTCTGCTCATTTCTGATCAGATTTCATTAAGAGTTATAGTCTACTGGTTGGCATTTCCCAGGCAGACTGCCCCTTTCTAGAGAGCAGGGCAAGCATTAGTGTGGCTTAGCCTTAATGGACACATAGGGGGCTCCGCCTTCCATCTCCTGCATTGCTCAGCTGGTGAACACACAGCAAGGTTTACTGAACTATCCATGAATTTTCAAAGATATTGCCTTCCAAGAAATAGTTCTCAAAATAAGTTTTGTTAATGAGCAGACATATTTACTCTAAACGAAATTGCTGTGACCAGCAGGCGTCAGTTAGTGTGAGACTATCCAGTCCTCAGTTACCTGTCACCTCAAACACTCGTTTCTTGAATGAAGTGACAATATTTCCATCCTTCCGCCTGAGTAAGGGGCTGCTTCTCCTCTCTGCCACTTTCTGTTTTAACCTGGACCGCACCTTCAAGTTGGGCTCTGAGGCTGAGAATTGAGACAAAGAAAATAGATACAAATTAAAAAATAAAGAGCCAAATGCTCCTGTGTCTAAACTTAAAAATAAATAAATAAATAAAAAAATGAATAACAAATAAGAAAGCCTATCTTCTTCTGGTCCATTCTTCTCAAACAAAAAACCCAACCATATAAATAAGGTGTTGACTCTGCATTAATCAAACAAACAAATAGAGTAGTCATTTTATAAAATAAGTTCCTTTGTTCTCAACATGAATGTGAAATGGAAGCAAAAAACTACTTTTCTATTTAACTTTTATCTAGCACAACTCTAAGTGTCAATTGGAGGTTTGATGAGTAATTACTGGTAGGTCTGAGTAAGATTTATTATACTTCACTCTTCACTGCCTGGCCTCTTCATTCTCTCAAGACTGAAATTCAATAACCACTAAAACAGTCATTTAATGTGAGGTTGGAGATTCTGACCTGACCCCTGGTAATAGGAAGACACCTCCACAGAACATAATTTACGTCTAATTCTGACTCCTGAAATATTTCTTTGTCAGTAGTTTCTAACCTAAAACTCTGGGAAAACATACTCAACACAGTAATACAACAGGAACTGGTGCCACTGTGAGTAACCCTTTCCATGTCCTCAGTAGTCAGTCAGGAGAAAGGAAGCTTACTGAGGTGGAATAGATATTTGAAGTTAGCATATATTTTTGAAAACGCAAACTCACATCACCAATAAGTACACTACTATTTCTTTGCCTACATTATTCCAAATAGTGAATCTATATGGCTATCACTTATTATATTTTTAAATAATTATGTTAGAAAAATGCAAGCAAGGGGTCCTATCTTTGTGTAGTCAAAGTTCATTCTCTATGATAATGGTGGTGGTGGTGGTGGTGTGATCACAAGGCTGTTTCTGATGACAACTAACATTATATGTTAGTTTCTATGTTGCAATTCTATCCTAAGTGTTTTATCAATACTAACTTGCTTATACATAAAACATGCATATGGTATATATGCTATCTATAATGTTATAGTATTGACGTGGAAGTTAAGCTACAGAGGGTGGGTGACTTGTCCCATGTTGCATAGATAATGGGATGAAGCCAGGCCTGTGCCCAGGCACCCTGCCCTATCCTAAGCATGCTAGATACTCCTCTTTTCCTTACAGCGGAATGTCATAAAATTAGAAGGTAGCTTTTGTAAAGTGCCAGTGATTGCCCACACTGGACACCGTGTTCCTGAGGCTTCAGATCAATGGACATCTTTCTTTGAAAGAATAGTAGCAGTAGAGATCAGAGCACAGCGCCCCCCCCACCACTGTAAGGCATGAAGTGTCTATATTTCTTTGTTCTCCTCCCTGCAGCCATCAACTTAAACTGAGAACTACTGCATTTCTCAGATATAAAAAAAAAAAAGCAAGCTCTTTCCTTTTTTGTTGTGTAATTTATATTGTGCTTGAAAATATTGACATCATATAAAAGAAGGACTTTGAGTCCCCAATATTTACTTTACTGGCACATTTTCTGTTTTGCCTATCACCTACTCAAAAAAAAAAAAAAAAAACCTGAAATTTTTTTTCAGGCTGAGATCTATTCCCAACTTTTGGTGAAACCTAATGAATTAAACACTGGCTGTCAAGAGGGAACAAAGGCACCAGCTTGTCACTGCATGAGACAGTGGAGGGAAACAGAGGGTGCTTATTGGTGGCCTCAGCTTTGTATATCCTGTCTTTCCTTCCTCTCTGTCACTGATCCATGACTTTAGAACTAAAGGAACAATTGTTCTTTCTCCTTCAACCCTGTGAATGGCTTCTTGCTGTTGCCATTTTCTGGGTGTATCTACAACCCTTTAACCCTGATCTTTCCCCTATAAACAGCATGGTCAATCAGCAATAATGCTGATGATAATATGATCCATAAGCCCTTTCTCCCTTTTCTCATTCATCCATTACTTCCTTGGCATCAGTGACCCAACTCTGATTAGACTCCTTTATTAGTTTTAGTTAATAGAGAATTGAATGTAATATTGTCTCTTATAAGATAAGACATTGGTTCTAAACCAGAGAAGATATGTCCCCAAAGACATGTGGCAATATTTGAGACATCATTGGTCATCAATATGAGAAGATGATACCATCATTAGCATGCAGAAGTCATGGGTACTTCCAACCATTCCACAGTGCATGGGGTTCCCTCAATGACAAGGACCATCTAGGCTCAAAGTTCAGTAGTGTAAGACCCATGTGGGGAGAAGGAGGAGAGAGAAGGGACCAACTGAGTAAGTGGTAGCTGTCTGTAACTGTACCATTATGGGATGAGTGAAGCAGACAATAAGGACTGTGGGAGATGACCAAAGAGGATGTGGAAAAGTTGGTCAAGAAAGGAAAGGTGATCAAAAGTTGAGGAGCCTTGAAAATTAATTTATCCTTGGAAACTGTTTATTATATGTTTTAATGCTACCAATATTTCTAAGTATTTTACTGACAGGTTATAACTATGTGTATTTACTCGGTAGGATATGATGATTTTGAACCTTCATGTTATGTATTGATCAATTCAGAAAGATCCAGTTATCCCTCATCTCAAGCACATGGTTTCTTTGGGATGAGAACATTCAAAATCTTCTCTGCCAGCTATTTTGAATTATACAATATAACACTATTAATTATAATCACTCTTTATGTAGCAGAACACCAACAGATATCCCTCCTACCATGATGTGACTTTGCATCCAGTGTCCTCCAGAACTCCTGGTAACAAGGATTCCACTGTCTCTTCCTCTAGGTCAGATACCTCAGGTTTCATACAGTAATAACTGCAAATACTACTGATATTTATAAGGAAAGCAAGCCTAGCCAACTTCTTTTGGTTGGAGGGGATATAATATCATGATATTTCAAAAGGGACTTGATACTATATATATAATATCCTAGAAATCTATAAATTTCTATAAATCTAGAAAATACCTGACTTTCCAAAAACTAGAAATCATGAATACACTAGAAATTGCAACATAAACTTACTTTTTGAAAAATCCATAATACAATCTTCATGAGGAAAGGTCTATTCTAGCAAAGACTTCTGTCTGGATCTCAGTAATTCTAAGTCACCAGAGAGAGTATCTCAGTGGTAAGCATGAGAACACAATGTCAGGCAGCTCTTGGGCAAGCCTTTGCAGAACTCTACACACTGTTTACACCAGACACAAGCACCTAGATGAAGGGATTGATGGCCAGTGGCTACCTTCCCCAGAGTCACTTTAGATTTCAATGCTCTCTGCTCCCCCAGGGCTGAAGACTGCCGGGTTACTCACTTGCCAATCCCCAGAGGTCAGAGGCGATGACTAAGTTTGTAGAATATCTACTTCTATATGAATGCACTTCCTGGCTATTTGTACTAATCGTCTTTCCCTCTTTACTCCACATGTATCCTCTATACCTCAGTGAAAAAAAAACAGATGACCTAAGTTTTAGTGTATGGACCATCTGAATGTGCCTGCCTGCTAAGACAAAAACCTTTCATCAAAAATGATGTGCAAGGTCCTGGGGCTGGAAATAAAAGAACATTAGCAGAATGGGCCCTAGGACCTTTTTTTAAAAATGCCATTTCAAAGTAAAAAGAACAAGAGTCAGCACACACATCTGAATAATGTTTCATGAATGAAAGGCGTTTTAAATCTTTATTCTCCTACTCATCTCAATGGTGCAGAATATACCTAGGGAGGGTGTGTATAAAATTAAAGTGAAGAAATTAGTAATAAAGTTCAGTCCTAGAAGCATAGATTAACATGTCAAAAATCCAAGGCACAGCTACCAGGCTCAAGCTTGGCAACACTAGGAAACTGGCCTGTGAGACAGGGTAGTTAAGGATGACCCGGGGAAAATCATGATTTGCAAGAGTACATATGCATACAAACCCCCAGAAAATCTTCTGGGGCATGTGTAGGACTCTGACACAAACAGACCAGAAACAAACTCCAATGCTAACTCTTTCATGTGCTAATTCTAATCATGGGTGAGTAGATTAATCTCAGCAAATTATTTAATCATCTATGAAAGAGAAGTAACAATATTATTCATCACACCTCTTGGCAAAGATTGAGAAGAGGTTCTCTCTGAGTGTCTCATGTGGTCTATGTAAGAGTAAGGAAATTATACTGAAATAAAGCACAAACAATATCATAAAAGTATAAGAAGAGAGATACATGCTCACAACTGGTAGACTCCTGAGCGTAATGCAACACTATTAACATGCAGTCAGGATGTAAAGTAAATAAAAAAGTTAAATAAAAAAAACTGTAAAAGCCAAGACTCCCCTGGGGATTCATTTAAACCTGGTGCATTCAGTACAGGCAGGTCCAGTCCCCTCCTTCCAGGCTGAGCAAAATGTCCCTGTGTAAGCCCCAGGTTCCAAACAGCCAGCTCATGCACTAAGGACAGATCCTGGTCCCACTGCCTGGGTGCCTCCCAAACTGATCAAGCTATTCAATTGTCTCACTTATCCAGAGGGCCTGATCCAGCTGGGGGCTCCACAGCCTTTGGTTCATAATTCATGTGCTTCCATTAGTTTGGCTATTTGTCCTTGTGCTTTTCCAATCTTGTCTCAACAATTCACACTCTTACAGTCTCTCCTCTTTCTTGACAATTGGACTCCTGGGGCCTGGCTGAGGATCTCTGCATCCACTTCCATCAGTTATTGGATGAGAGGTCCAGCACAACTGTGAGGGTGTTTAGCTATCTGATCACCAGGGAATGGAAGGGAAAGGCTGGGGAGAAGGTGGGGGTGGGAGGGGGGAGGACAGGGGAACCCATGGCTGATGTGTAAAATTAAAACACAAATATAATAAATAAAAAAGGAGGAAAAACTGTAAAAGCAATAATCCATTTCTGGACTTTCATTATTATTTAAAATACTTTTATTAGTAAATGACCACATATTTTCTTTGCCTTTTTTTTGCAAAGTATAAATCCTACTTACTATTTTGTTCTGATATATATAAAACTATCACTGAGAATTATTACCTAGTATGTGCATTTTATCTTAGTTGACTTTTAAGGAATTAAAATATTATTTTATTTTGTATGTATAGGTGTTTTGTCTGCACACTTATCTGTGCACTGCCATCAACGACTGGTCTATAGAGGTCAGAAGAAGGAACCGAGAGCCTCAGAACCAGAGTTTCAGATGACTGTGAACCACCATGTGGATGTTGGAACTAAGTTTTCTGTAAGAGCAGACTGTATCCTTATCTGGTGAGCCATCCCTCCAACCTTCAAATAATGTTTAATCCTAGGTTATGAATGTTCTTTACATTAATAATCTTGACATAAATATTCAATATCACACACATACATCATAGAATGCAGAATATCTCCATTAGGAATGATCATAAGAAAAAGGGGGGCACTGAGTTATGTGAATATCTTAAATAAAGTTTCTTTCAAATATTCATTAGGGTGATTATTAGCCAGGAATAAGTACTAGGTTACCAAGTATTATGATAATGAGTCTTTGCCATGAATGTTGACTTTTCTGGATATTCTGTCATGCGCTCAGTCTGTGTCCTGTGTGGAGACTGGGTGTCCTGGAGCACTTCCTGCCAAGGCTTTCTTCTCACCTATGCTCAGGTCCTCCAAGTTTCATCAGCATAGACCACCACTCTGAAAGACACTGGAGGGGCCTAGTGTCTTCTCTAACCCAGTTAATCAAAAGGACATTAGATCAGCAGGCATGGACATACACTCTTGTAATCCCAGTGCTTGGGAGACACAGGAAGGAGGACACAGAGCTTAAGAACAGCCTAAGGCTACAGAGAAAGACCCTGACTGAAAAATAATGGTGCAAGTTCAAAGTACCACAGGGTGTTGGTGGTACACACCTTTAATCCCAACACTCAAGAGGCCTTTAATTCCAACACAACACTCCAGAGGCAGAGGCAGGTGGATCTCTATGAGTTCAGGGCCAGTTTGGTCTACAGAGTGAGTTCCAGGAGAGCCAGGGATACACACAGAAACCCTGTCTTGAAAAATAAAAAAAAAAGTCCATAATTAGGAAAGCAATATGAATCTTTGAAAGTGGTATTCAGTATTATGCAAGAAGAGCATTTCAATTGCAACTCTCTTGGCTTGGATAATATGAATCTTTAATGTTATGAATCAGGGTTTCTGCATTATGATATTATTTCTAATTATAACCATTTAAAATATGAAATTCATATGTAAATTTCTTTAAAACCATTTGGGAGAAGTCTGACTTCCAATAACTAGCCATGTTTGTGTTAATATGTGAGTTCCATTTCCTATATAATCCCTGTTTGAGAAATTTGGCAGTACATGTCTTTCTGTTCTCTTATTGCAAATATACTAACAATGTCTGCTATTTTTTTTTTTTTTCAGATGAGGACCAAACCCAGGGCATTGTGCTTGCTAGGCAAGCACTCTACCACTGAGCTAAATCCTCAACCCACAATGTCTGCTTTTTAACAGAGAATTATTGCTTTTCAAAATCAGTTGGTAAACCTTACTAACAATTTATGGTGAGTCTTCTGAAGTGGTTATGGAAATCATATGTGTTTGGGATGTTTAAAAATGGACCAATTAACATACTCTGATTTCTTTTGTGTTTGTATGTAAAAAATTATGAAAATGAGAATCAAATTATGCATGTGATTGTGTTTATATAACATATTAGCTGTCCTGTATATATTCTTTAACAATTTACTCTGCTTTTCACTTAAAAATCTGACACAGGTAGATGTGTTTGCCTACAACTTAAATTGTATTTTTCATTATTACTTATAATGGCCTACAAGATGTAAATGGTGTGATGATATTTGTTATACTGTGTTATTTAAGGAATAACAAAAAGGGAGATTTTCTACACATCTGTAGGGAGGCAGATGGATGAATCTGAGAAAACCCAGGGTGCAGATAGCTGCCTGAGTGCTATACTACATAGTAAAGAGTGAATTAAAGGTAAAGATGAATTTAAGTTTCCTAGGAGATTCTCTTGGCTTAAAGTGGACCTGCAGTTGTCACACAGTTTTTCTCTACAACTTATAGAGAACCAGTGCATGTCAGATGACATGGCTTGAGAAAAACTGAGATGAGTCTCTGTTGTCCTTGAGGGTAGAGTCTGCATCAGAAACTACAGACAGCATTCAGAAGCTGGAAAATGAGGTAAAGCACATTCACCAAGGACTCCACAAAGGTGCACAGTGCTGCTGACATGATGCTAGCCCTGGGAGACTCATTCTGACATCTAGAAGTGTTAGAAAATAAATGTGTTCTCATGCCATTGAAGTTTGCAGTAACCCTGGTATAGAAGCCACTAGGAGCCAATCATGCTAAGTCCAGCCTGCCAAGCCAGGCACTCACTGCTTTAGAAGTCTAGCAACTGGAGAATACTGGCTCTCAGTGGGACTGGTTTTACTGTGCTGTGTATTTATTGTCTTATTTTTAAGTAAAAAAAGTAGGCTAGTAAGAGAATTATTAATGACATACCCAATGCTTAGCAAAAAGATAACAATTTATATAAAATTACTACTTATCATTTTATAATATTTGACTTTCTACAAAGAGAAAATGTTTTATTAGTAAGTTTGCTTATCCACAAAATAATACAAAAAGGAAAAAAGTGTATTTTTTTCTTTTTAATCATTCTGTGGGAGTTCTATAGGGTATAAATTAAGAATAACTTATTTTAACTTTAACATACTAATAATGCTTTGTTTTTTTTTGGGGGGGGGGTTCGAGACAGGGTTTCCCTGTGTAGCTTTGCACCTTTCCTGGAACTCACTTGGTAGCCCAGGCTGGCCTCAAACTCATAGAGATCCACCTGCCTCTGCCTCCCGAGTGCTGGGATTATAGGCATGAGCCACCACCTCCTGGCTAATGTTTTCCTCTTAGAGATTCTATCTGCATCATTAAATTATTATACTAAGTTAAATATTATAAAATGATAAGTAGTAATTTTAAGCAAATTGTTATCTGTTTGCTAAGCATTGGGTATGTCATTAATATTTCTCTTACTATTCTACTTTTTACTTAAAAATAAGACAATAAATACACAAGCCACATACTCTATTGTGATGCCTACTTTTAAGAACATTTCCCTTTCTGTTCAATGTAAATAAAAAAGGAGAGAGAATCAGCTTAAATTTCTAATTAGTCTTAAAATATAGTTAGTTAAAATTGTTTTTGTTCTTATATATGATCTTTATGATATGTGACATAATTCCAGCCTCTTACAATTTAATCAGCTAAATATAAAATACAACCTTCCATCTGGTAAATCAATTTAATAGGCATAATTGTGCCTCACATAACTCAATAAGACACTGAGGAAAACCACTGAACTGATATCTCTTTTGCTTAAGAAGAGAATCATTCAGAATCTTAGCACAGTTTCCCTTTCTAAAGTGAAAGCCAACAGGGAGGCCTCAGGCTTCTTCTCAGGAGTTTCCCATGGGAAACTCTGTGGCGAATTGGAAGCCTGCGCTACACCCACCAAGCACTTCCTAACACTGACGTGGCTTTAACTGGAACATGTTATTTGGCAGCTAAAACTTTTAATTAAAGATGTGGTTTGAACACATTTTTTGCGGAGTTTATGTACTGCAGGGGCTCAAAGAAGAAGGTTGTTTTTCTAACAGTTCTTCCCTTTCAGGTGGTTTAAATACTGTGCTTTTCTGAGGGGTAGAAAAAAGGGAATGTCACTGTCACTGAGACTGCATTTTGCTGGCTTTAATTAGGTTCACCATTTCTTCACGAGTAGTAGATATCAGACAACAAGAAGAATGACATGCCTAAAAATGTTTATTGAGCATTTGTTCTGTGCAAAATTCATCCTGTGATTATAGAAGGAAAAATGAAGACTGAGAAAGGTAGTCAGTTCTAAAAGGGAAAATCAGGTGACAGAAAATCTATGAACCTGGACAAGGAGAGGGAAGAGATGGGACCAGGGCAAGTCCAGTAATCAAGCTCGTATGGTTTAAGAAGGAGCAGTAGAAGAACAAAACCAAGAGGATGAAGTGTTGGGGGCCAAGGTGGGACAATCTGCTTCAAAACAGTTAAGATCACATGTTTGCAGAGCATCTCAGAAGGATCAACCCAGGTCCACAACAAGTGCAAGGTCTTTAAAATGTCACAACAGCTTAATGACAAATACTGATTAACAAGCATGAGACCCTGAGTTCAATCACAACACAGAAAAAAAAATTAATTCAGTGGCATCTAGAGTTGTGGATACAGATCTAAGATTATGAATTAAAAGGAAAGAAATTGAGGCCATTTCGATCAGTCTTCATTTTTAGGTGTAAAGGCCGAAATTGGAAGGAAAAGAACTGGACTAGAAGCAGATGGTGAAGAAAGCTCTGTGAACACCCCAGGGCTTGTAAGAGCCAGAGATTGGGGCCTACTGCTGTCAATCAATGTCTTATGGTTACCTGTTTAAGATCTGCACAAGATAAAGGCAATCAACACTGCAGCATGGAGAAGGGAGGGGCACATGAGGCCTCACATAGCCACAGAGAAACTGGCAGTTGATGTGAAGAGGAAGGAGAGTTATTCAGCATTTGTTGTCGTTGTTTCCAGTGCAGCTTCTGGTTAGTTGTCCACCCTCCAGTCAGTGGATGGTCCTACCAACACTCATGAGCATGAGAGGCACTAACTGTATTTAGTTGGTTTAAGGAATGAAAAATAATGTGTAGTTAGGAGGGGATATGTTGGGGGTCAGGAGGAGTTGCAGGAGGAACATGGGGTGGATATGATGAAAACACATTGTATACATTAGGAAATAAAGACTATCAGAAAAATTAAAGAACTGTCAGAAAACCAGGCTGAACTGTATTCACCCTGTGTTTCACAGGTTTCCACTGTGAGATGCATTAGTGAAAACAGAGAGAGCAGGAGGAAGTAGAGCCTATAAGACAGACAGAGATGGTCAATGAAGTCAGAGCCTAAGAGACAAACTAAGAATGCTGGAATGCTGGAAACGCAATCAAACAAACACACAAACCAAAACCTAATGATTTGGAGATGCTGGTGGTGTTGGAAGTCCTTTTAGAATACTGAGCTGGGTATAAATTTGATAACATCATCAACTAGCAAAGGAACTTCTTGGAATAATGCTGAATAAACATTACTCTGAATGTAGTCATGCAGGCAATGGCACAACAACCTCCAGGTTTGATATCAAAAGCAAGAAGACAAACTTGCAGCCTTTATGAGAGTGTTTGGAAGTTTTACTAAAGAAGTATGCCAACCAGATGGCTGCGAAGATGCTCATAGTGATTAGGGGAATGGGTAAGTAGAATATGTTGGAATCAGACTCTGAGCAACTGGGAACTAAAGACTAGTTCTCAACATAGCCACAGCTTCTGGTGGAGTCCATGTGCTAAATGAAAAGTTTGCTTTCCTTTCCATGGTCTCCTCTCTTATTCAGAAAATAACTGAATAGTCCAACTGCTTGAATTAGAAGATCAATCAGTAATGGAACTCTAGGAAGAGTAACAAAACAAGGACAGATCAAATGGTACTTTCAGTCTCTGGCAATTTCTATTATGTGAGGAAGGAGAAACCAACTCATGGTCACTAGGAGGATGGATAGCCCCTGAGCCTCTGTGGTAGTTTGAATGCATTTGGCCCCTAAAGCTCATAAAGTGTGGCACTACTAGGAAGTATGGTCTTGTTGGAGAAGGCTGGATGACACATGCCTTTAATCCAGACCTTGAGGCGGGAGGGCACACCTTTAATCTAGGCCATACCTTCTGTTGGAAGTATGTCACTGTGGGGGCGGGCTTTGAGGTCTTTTTCTCAAGCTTCACTCAGTGTGACAGTCAGTCAACTTCCTGTTGCCTCTGAGTCAAGGTGTAGGACTCTCAGCCCCAGCACCACATATGCCTGCATGCTGCCATGGTCCCTACCATGGTGGACTGAACCTCTGAACTGTAAGCTAGCCACCACAAATAAAGGTTTCCTTTATAGGAGTTGCCATGGTCATGGGTCCCCTCAGAGCAGTAGGAAACACAAACTAAGACAATTTCTAAGCCCTATTCATTCTCACCTCCATTTCTCTGACCCTATGTAAAACATGTACCTTAGACTACACACTCCAATATAATTTCTAAAATAAGATTGAACCAGCATAAAGTCTCAACCTGTAACATAGGAAATTTGCAAACTCATAAGCTCACTGTGTATACAAACTTCCTGAACATTGTCTTTTAAATTCTGAGTGATATAGATAGATAGATAGATAGATAGATAGATAGATAGATGATAGATAGATAGATGATAGATAGATAGATGATAGATAGATAGATGATAGCTAGATAGATAGATAGATAATCTTCTTTCCAATTTGAATCTCTGCTAGTTTGCCTAGTTGCATGTAACATCCCTTATCTCTATCTCTTTCTCTCCTCATATTCTTCTAGGCAGTTTATAAAATCAGTGTGTGTGTTGTAATAAGTAGGCATGCCATTTCTTCAAGAAAGTGAATATTATTCTAGCAATAAACCCTAGGAGAAGTCATTTTCCATGCATGTATAGGTAACTTTAATGAAAACATAGTATCAGTGTTTAAAAACTTCAGTAAAAGCTGGATAATTACTCTTCATATTTTAAAGGCTATGTTGTAGATGAATCACAATACATTTTAGGAAACTTCTCCATGGAATATTGAAACACATAAAATATGTTTACTATTTATACATTCACAAGTCTATCAATTTCCCTGAAGAAGTCTAAGAGATTTTGAAAATAGCCTTTTTGTAGATGGAAAATTCAAACATATTTTGGCACTATTTTATTTCTGTAGTACTTCATATTATGTCACAGATCAGTCTGTATATTCATGGATATACATTGGATAATCTAGCTTTAAGTAAAAATGTTTTAATTTTAGAATAGTTTATCTGAAAAAAGTTAAATATTTAGATGTAGAAGGAACATTATTTCCTTTGCATAGAAAGTATCTATTTTATTTGCTTTTCAATGATTAGATCAAATGCCAGTGCTATTTTAAAACATTTTGACATTATGTATGACTGCACTGAACTTAGTTTGCAAATGGTACAAGTTAAATGGCTTTGGCTTTCTGCTTTTGTGATAACAGACACAATGTGGCACTTTAATTTTAGCAAACCTTTCCTTCTTGGTGATACGAAGTAGCTGATATTTTTTAAAATTCCCAAAGAATGAGGATGGAATTCAAAGTGACACTTTGTCTTCAGGTCAACAAGGCACCCGCTGCTCTAGTAAATTCCGACAAGACTGACACAGGACACTACTTCCCGGCATTGTCCCTGTGACTATAAGCCAGCAAGAACAATGAGATATGTGGGGGTATGGTACGGGGTCATCAGGCTATGTAGGCAGGTGTGCTGTTTAGTACAAAGAGAGAAGTGTTTTCTCTTCCTATCACATACATGTATCTGTCCATTAACCTATTATATTATCCTCCTTAAACTTGATTTTGTTTATGTCACTGAATATCACGTTAAAACAAGCTTTCACTTTCTTGCTATTTCTTGCTGTGGAGAAACACAGTTCTTGAAGGTAAAAACACCATCATAATCACTGTGCTCGATGGTCCACTGGACAGGCTACTTGTTCTTTATTACTTAACCACAGCTTACATCATGAAAGTCATAGAGCCTTTTACAGAGGAATATGGTATTTGTTCCACAAGCCATATACAATGGCAAAATGAAACACTTAATATGATTCAGTTATATTCTTCACATTTAAAAAGTAAATAAAATCTATGTTTCGTACCAATTAGTGGGGTTGTGCATATTTATGTCATGCATTAGTTGGTCATGGAAAAATGTTTTTGGAATAACACAGCTCCATCACATAAAAATAATGTTATCTCCATTGTTGAGAACACAAAAATAAAACACAATCTGGCCACTGAAGAAGGGGCACGTTAGGAGGGACAGTATGTGTTTGGGAATATCCCGGGGTAGGGGGCAAGTGAAACTCAGGGTGCTAAACTGCAAGGCTACAACACTGTGCTGGCAGTGGGGATGGAGGAAGCATCAGAGAGTGCTTCTGTAAGTCATAATACCTAGGGTTCTGTATCTGAAGAATGAGCAGTCAATGAAGATCTGAAGAAACCCACTGAGGAAAAGCCCAACGTGGAGTTACCAGGCTCATAACTACCCATTAGAAGGAAGAATGCTGGCCAGCCTTTCACTCAGTGAAGGTTATATTAGAGAACTATGCAAACTCTACCCAGACATCTGGATTGAATAGCCAGTTATTCCTCTCTCTACTCCTGATGTAATCAATTCTATCATAGAAGTGACTGATTCTAGGTTGCACATGAGCCAAGATGTTCAAGTGCGATAGTCCTTGAAATTTCCAGAAACACTAAGAGAAATAATATTTGCTTTTGTCTACTGAAGGTATGAAGAGGTAAGCCTGGGTCTTTGGGTCTCCTTGTCACTATTTAGACAGCATTGTTATGCAAGAAACACAGTAGGACTCAGAACAGTCCCCACATTCGTCTAATAACACTTGAATACAATGGATTCATAACATCATGTGAGTATCTGAACACAAGGAAAATTCAATAAAATGACTAGAATCCCATTTGAGCTTAACTACTTTTTATTTGATTTTTTTTGCTCTTTAGATATTAGAGGGTCCTGAAAAAGTCTGTTCAGAGATTATTTATGGGGTGACCTAATATGCAGGTGTCCAACCTTGTGGACAAAGTTTACTATGATGCATAGTGAGCTCCAAGTGTTTGAAGTGACAGCTATGTCACAGCTAAGCTTGCCTCGCCAATTCTTGTGCTATATTAAAGGACAGTTACTAACCACAAGTGGCTATTTAAATTATCTTAAAGTAGAAAAAATTCAGTTCCACATAATGCTAGCTCCATTTACAGTGCCAAGTGCCAAGTGGCTGCACTTAGCTTTTAGCTACTGAATTGGGCGACAATACATGCAGAACTTTTCTGTGGTCATTAAAATTTTGCTGGGCAGTGTGGATCTGTACTTTTCTTAAGTAACCATATAGACACAGCTTCAGCTTTCCAAAACATTCTCCATGACTATTACTAGTATGCAAGAAACTTTAACATATACACAATAAAACCAAAATATTAGAAATAAAGTGACATAAATATTCAATTGAAAAATTTGTCTTCTCTTAGTTATGTTTTCAAACGGTTTAGATGGTTGCTTTCATCCAAAAATGCTGGTAACCTGGGAATATGAAGGACTACCCCAGTAAGGAGGGTGGTTCATACGCAACTAATTCAGACTTCAATCAGCCTGTGAGGATTCTCCTGCATGCATCTCACCATCAAGAACAGACGCTCCTCAATGACAAGCCTTCTGCTGCAAAACTCCTTCCTTCATCCTCAGGAGTGTGCCCAGCACAAAGGGCTTGTCATGGAATGAGGGTGTAACAAGAACACTCAAGGACATTTCTAAAGACATCAAATTGGAAAGAAAAAGATAAAGGCAATCTGATATCTTAGAATTGATAGATAACTGCTAATGTTTACTAAAAGAAATGATAATGGCCTGAGACTACAGACACAAGGAGCTCAGTAGCATAAGAGTTATAGAAGAATGAGTAAAAAGTGAAGACAAATAACTAAGGACCAAGCCAGTCTATAACAGGAGAAGCTAGCGGATCTGCAGAAAGACAAGGACCCTTGTGGAAGAATCCTATATGCCTTAATAAGCTGCTGTTATGTTAGAACACTAAGAAGGAAGAAGCCACTTGTACACATAGACAATATTATTATGCCAGATATTCTGCCATAAGGGATACTTTCATTTTAAAGGAACCAGAGAGCTAGATTAAAATGTAAAGATAACAGCATCATAAATATTTCATCATTTGCTTAATTTCATCTTTTGATATATTAACTAGCTATTTCTAAAGAAAAATAAGTGCATATAGTTGTATGGAATATTTCCTGAGGATTTGAAGTTCTATAATTGTGAATTTTACAACCATTCTCCTGACTTTACAACAGATGGCTAAACACTTTAAAAGTCTTAATTATTATTTTTTGCCAATTTCTCATTCCAATCTCATCTAATATGTCCTGCCTGCTTTTAATTGTGCATTTTATGGGGAATGAAAAGTATTTCATTACACTTTGCAAGAGTGAATATTATACTGAATATGAGATAAGATTAAGCAAAAGCAATCATTTATCTTTCACCTATGAATTGTTTAATTAGCACTTTCTTCTCATAATATTCATTAAAGAAAAGAATAAATTTCCTTATATAATATCATTGGTCTATTTTTATTTACATGAAAATTCTGAAACTTAAAACACTTCAGTGTTCACAAGATTTATTGACAAGGTTAAGAAAAGAAATGCCATCCAAATTTCTTTAAACTCTGTCCTAATATTAATAATTCCTTACACAAATATTGCATCATTATTCTCAGTAACTTATATTGGCAACATGTGTATTGAGAATGCCATATGTCAGGTACCATGTACAGGACTTTCATTGCTTGTAATAGCCCTGCCCAAATGGATGACTGCAAAAAACTGACTCTATGAGGTGTAGAGACTGCACAGTACTAAGCTCAGCAGAGCTCTCTGCCATATCCACCTGTAGCCAAGCCATGTGATTTCCATGTCTTGTCTCTCTGGTCTATATTGGCTTTTCCCCACTGATATCCCCTTCAAAGAAGCAAGCTGACTTAGACATTCAACATTCTTACAAGACTGATGAATTATTCCACAGTTCACAATTGGTGCTGCTATTAAACTCTAATTACCTACTGTACTAATTACATATGTAATTAGTAAGACCAGCTTCTCATTTATTGAACTATGAAGTTTAATTTATTGTAGTCACAGAGTCTAATACAATCATACTTAATTTTTGGATTAAATACTCTTAGTAAGAGTATGATTTCTATAATGATTTCTATGATTCTAAAGTGAAAATTCATAGATTATAAATTTATATTCTTCATTTATCACAGGTAATCTTACTCCTCAAAACTGATTAAAATATTATAGTATCTTATACCTTAATAATTAATCAAATATTAAATGCAGTTGCCTTGTATTAATTAAATCTTATTTTCAAAGTACCTGAGATTTCTAATTATTGGACAGTAAAAAATTGATTTTAGTTTTTTGACCTTATCAGAATGTCATGAATTGATTATTACAAGAAAAATAAGGCAAATTCAGTACTTCTAATTCCCAAATGTGTTATCCTCTGTTCCACCTCAATATGTGACCACACTTCTTTTTCAGTGTGTCAACAATGAATACACTGTTGATTCGACCAGAAAGGATAAGTGACACATGAATGAGGGTACAGAATAAAAACATCTGCATCTTACACTTTCATCAGGACTCCAGTACAGGAAGACTTGGTTAGAACTGAGGGATCTGGGAGAGAGGCTATTTAAGAAACATTTACTTTTCCCATCATGGTCTCGATGTCCTTTGCTCATAGAATCCCTCCTCTCTCTCATCAATTGGACTCCTGGAGCTCAGTCTGGCATCTGGCTCTGTGTCTGTGTCCATCAGTCACTGGATGAGGGCTCTATGAAGACAGTTAGGATATTCACCCATCTGACCACCAAAGTAGGCCAGTTGAGGCACCCTCTTTACCACTACCAGTAGTTTATGGTTGGGGTCATCCTTGTGGATTCCTGGGAACTTCCCTAGCACTCTGTTTTTCCCTATTCCCATGATGTCTTCATTTATCATGATATCTCTTTCCTTGTTCTTCCATCAAGACCATGATTGGTAAAAGTACAGAGACAACTAGCCAAACTAGTGAAAATGCATGAACTGTGAACCAATAGCTGAGGAACCCCGTGGTACTGGACTAGGCCCTCTGGATAAGTGAGACAGTTATTTAGCTAGAACTGTTTAGGGACCCCCAAGCAGTGGGATCAGGAACTGTCCCTAGTGCATGAGCTGGCTTTTTGGAGCCTAGTGGCTATGGTGAGACACTTTGCACAGCCTTGGTGCAGGGAGGAGGGGCTTTGATCTGCCTCAACTGAATGTACCAGGCTCTGCGGACTACCCATGGGAGACCTTGCCTTGGAGGATGTGAGAATGTGGAGGGGGTTGGGAGGAGAGAATGGGGGGCAGGAGAAGGGAGGACAGGGGAATCTGTGATTGATATATAGAACTAATAGAAAATCTCTTAATAAAAATAAGAAGAAAGAAAAAAGAAATGTTTAGTGGAATCCCAAGATAATAGAGAAATTGGGGGGGTGGACAATATAGAAACCAGAGAAAACTAAAGTCTCTGGCAAATACAGTTTTAGTAAATTGTTTTTAAGAGAGGACAGTTCCAGCTAAATCCACATACACATTCAACCAAAAGCATAAATATAGAATTTCTGCTTTAAACAAAATTACAGAAGCCAAAGAACAAGACAGACACAGCTTGAAGAATCAACACAAATACTCTTAGACTTAGAGGCAACAAACTTTGGAATCACTGGACAGAACAAATAACTACAAGTAATGTATTAAAAGCTCTAAAGGAAGAGAAGAAAGTTCATTTACCAGAAACATGGAAAACTCAAAGAAGGAATAAAAAGTTAATCTTGAACAGTCAGATGGCCCTGCAGGTGTAGGTGCTCAAAGTTAAGTCTAAAGACTGGAGTTTGATACCCAAGACCCACATGGTAGAAAGAGATAATTAACTCCTACAAGTTGTTCTCTGATCTGCACACATGTGCATACATGCTTGCACATAAATAGCCATAGAGAGACACAAACAAATAAAACATAACACATTAAAAAGAAGAATCCTAAAATAAAAATTCCAGTAACAGAAAGTATACCATTGATAAGCTCATCAGTAGGCAAGACTACACAGAAGAGAATAATCTTGGTACATTTAAACAGTAGCTCTCCTTCCCCTAAAAAGTATTTAAAAAATGAAATAGAAAACCTTCAATTTGTGGAACAAAAGGAAGGTGTAATCTATGCCTATGGAGCATATCAATATAATCAGTGAGAGACAGGGAACAGAAAAAACTATTTAATTTATTAATAAACAGATAACAATTAGTAGTAGTAGCTGGTACGTGTATATGTGTGTGTGCATGTGAGTGTGTGTGTGTGTGTGTGTGTGTGTGTGTGTGTATTCAGGCATATTCATGCCATGGCACACATGTGGAAATCATAGAACAGCTTTCAGGAGTTACTTTCTTCTTCTTCATGGGCTCCAGGGACATAACACAGGGTGTTAGGCCTGAGCAGTTAGTTATTTTACTTGCTGAGCTAGCCACCCACTCCAGAAGAAGAATTTGAAGTTACAGTGAATTGAAATTATCCAAAATTAATGACAGACACTGGTTCTCAAATACAGAAATTCAGACAACACAAAGCTGTATAAATATCCCAAATCAACAAGTAGCCGTAATCATGTTCAAAATCAAAGATCTTTAGACAGGTCTTTAAAAACTGTAGGGAAGTGGTGAAGAGAGTTTATATATAAACTTTATATATGGGTTTAAAGGATAAGAATTACATTAAGTTTCCTTCCAGAAATCACGAAATCAAGAAAAAAATGTTGTAGTGAAGTGTTTAAAGTCCAGAAATCTGAACTTGGTAAAGCCACCCTTCAAGCGTGAAGTAAAAATAAAGGCAAATAACTAAGGAAATTTTTACAAATAGGCCTGCCTGAATAAAAGAAATTCCATATCAAGTAGGAAATGACTTCAGTTATAAGCTGAGATCTGTGTTATACAAGGTGAAATAAAATACTTTATTTTTACTATTATTATTATTATTATTATTATTATTATTATGATCTAAGCAAAAGGAAAATTATTTGTGTTCATGGATAGGAAATAATTATTAAGATGAAAATGCTTTCTAACTTGTTTTATACATTCAACATAATCACAGACATAATCCCATTAATTTAATTATAGGATATCAGCAAATACATTCCAATGTACACATGGGAAGACTGAAGGATCAAAATTAGACAATATGATACTGAAGAAGAACTAAAACACTGACATTACCTGACTTTAAGAATTGCTAGGAAGCTTTAATAGTTAAGACAATGTAGTATTGGCAAAGTAATAGACAGACTGGTGAATGGAATCAAGTCCATTAGTTAAGCATACACACAGTTGACTGAACCAAGGAAATGCATTAGAAAATGGCTGATAGGAGGGAGCCATGAATTTCCTTGGTTCAGTCAACGGTGGGTATGCGTCCTACCAACTCAGACACCTACACACTACAGCAATGACCAGAACGGCACTACAACCCTGAGGGTGCACAAGTGGCAGAGTTACCTTGGTGGCAACCAACAGCTCTCCAACAGGAATAAGCACTGATCAGTAAGTTTGGTACTGAAAACCTAGCTACCTACCCAGGGCTCAGGAAGTCATGATTTTAGAGGACAGCCTATAACTGCTGCTTCAATAAACCAGTATAATAAACTACATTTTAAAAAATTGTCCTTATACCCACAGATAAGTATAGCTCTCACCCAAAATCAAGGAATCTTCTCCATGAAACAGGTGAAGACCAATACAGAAAACCACAACCAATCAAAATGCAGTGTTATGGAGCCCAGTCCCACTGGATACATCTACAAAGCACTTACACATCTAAGGCTCAGGGATCATTGTGGAAGAGAGGAGGGAAACACTGTAAAAGTGCAAGTTTCCAGAAGATTGCTGTGAGACTGTGTCTTCTAGTAATGTCATGAGCTACATCCATAATGTCTTACCAACATGACTGCCCAACACAAGTAGAACAACAGTTACACACTAGATAGATAAGGGGAAGACCATGAGTAACAAGACAAAGATGTGCACGCTCTCCACACTCATGCACTGTCAAGCTTGACTTGTTAAGTAGCGACAACTGAAGAAGGTAACAAGGGTCAAACAGGAAGGACAGAAGTTAAAGGACACTCATGACGGTGTTTGAGTGAAAATAGTTCCAGAGATTCATGTTTGAATTATTGATCTCCAATAACAGGAGATGTTTGGGAAGCATTAGGAGGTGTGATCTTGTTGGAGGAGGTGTGTCATAGGGGGCAGGCTTTAAGATTTCAAAAGACAAAGCGACGGCCTGCAGAATGGAAAAAGGTCTTCACCAACCCCACATCTGACAGAGGGCTGATATCTAGAATATATAAAGAACTCAAGAAATTAGACATCAAAATGCCCAACAATCCAATTAAGAAATGGGATATAGAACTAAACAGAGAATTTTCAACAGAGGAATCTCAAATGGCTGAAAGACATTTAAGAAATTGCTCAACATGCCTAATTATTCGAGAAATGCAAATCAAACTGACTCTGAGATACCACCTTACACCTGTCAGAATGGCTAAGATCAAAAACACAGAAGACAGCTTATGCTGGAGAGGCTGTGGAGCAAGGAGAGCTCTCCTCTACTGCTGGTGGGAATACAAGCTTGTACAGCCACTTTGGAAATCAATATGGCACTTCCTTAGAAAATTGGAAATCCATCTCCCCCAAGACCCAGCTGTAGCACTCTTGGGCATATACCCAAGGAATGCTCAAGCATACCACAAGGGCATTTGCTCAGCTATGTTCATATCAGCATTCTTTGTAATAGCCAGAACCTGGAAACAACCTAGATGCCCTTCAACTGAAGAATGGATAAAGAAAATATGGTACATATACACAATGGAGTACTACTCAGCAGAGAAAAACAATGACATCATGAGGTCTGCAGACAAATGGATGGATCTAGAAAAAATCATCCTGAGTAAGGTAACCCAGAGTCAAAAGGACAAACATGGTATGTGCTCACTCATAGGAGGATACTAGATGTAAAATAAAGATGACTAGACTGCTACACAACTCCAGGGAGGCTACCTAGAAAACAGGACCCTAAGAAAGACACAGGGATTGTCCAATGACAGAGAAATGGATGGGATCTACATGAACAACCTGGACATGAGTAGGGGTAATGAAGGGCAAGGTTTGAGGGAAACAGAACTTAGTGGAGCAGGAGATCCCAGCTGAATCAAGAACAGAAAGGGAGAACAAGGAATAACAGACCATGATAAATGAAGACCACATGAGAACAGGAATAGGCAGAGTGCTGGAGAGGTCCCCTTAAATCCACAATAATACATCTTCTGTAGACTGCTGGCAATGGTCAAGAGGAAGCCTGATCTGACCTAGTCTGGTGATTAGATGGCCAAACTCCCTAACGGTCGTGCTGGAGTCTCTTCCAATAACTGATGGAAGTGGATGCAGAGATCTTCGGCCAGGCCCCAGGTGGAGCTCCAGGAGTCCAATTGGTGAGAAAGAGGAGGGAGTATAAGAGTGTGAATTGTTGAGACCAAGATTGGAAAAGCACAGGGACAAATAGCCAAACTAATGGAAACACATGAATTATGAACCAAAAGCTGTGAAGCCCCCAACTGGATCAGGCCCTCTGGAAAACTGAGCCAACTGAATAGCTTGAATTGTTTGGGAGACACCCTAGCAGTGGGACCTGGACCTGTCCTTAGTGCATGAGCTGGCTGTTTGGAACCTTTGGCTTACACAGGGACACTTTGCTCAGCCTGGAAGGAGGGGACTGGACCTTCCTGTACTGAATCTACCAGGGTGAGCTGAATCCCCAGGGGAGTCTTGGCCCTGGAGGAGATGGGAATGGAGGGGAAGGGCTCAGGGGAAGGTGGAGGCGGGGGCAGGAGGGGGGAGGACAGGGCAACCCATGGCTGATATGTAAAATTAAAACACAAATATAATTTAAAAAAAAAAGATTTCAAAAACTCTTGCTATATTCCCAGTGTGATCTTTCTGCCTCCTGCTTGCTGATCAAGGTCTGAGCTCTCAGATGTTCCCGACACCATGCCTTTGTTCCACCATCATGGACTGTGATCCTCTGGAACTATAAGCCCAATTAAACATTTCCTCTTATAACTTTTCTTCATTTTAGTGTTTGTTACTATAATAGAAACCTTAACTATTATACTGTATTTGCAGATTATTTAATTTTACTCATAAAAGACCCTACCAGGAAATGTCTACAGCTGATAAACCATTTCAGCAAAGTAGCAAGATACAAAATCAGCACACAAAAATCAGTACACAAAATCCTATATACAAAGGACAGCCATAATGAGAGAGAAATCAGTGAAATATGTGGATATTAGCTTTTACACTTTAAATTATGTGTATTTCATATAGAACACCTTATAACAATCTGCCTGGAAAATATGTCCCTTGGTGCCAGAGTCACATATATGTTAGGGAAGTAACCAATCACTTTTTAATTGGATTTAAGCTTCCTCCATGAGATGGAACCTATACCTGAAAGGTTATAGGTTATAGGTTAATGAAGCCCCAAACCTGAGATTAGACAAGTCATGGACCTTATGTAAAAAGCTACTATTATTGTTCTATTAAACAAACATAGCAATAAAATAATTTCTAATAACAACCACTATACCCATAAATCATGCATTGCTCATCAGAGAAACCCCTTCTTTCAGTAGATGGCAATTAACACAGGGACTCACAGAAGAACAGTGTGCAGTCAGTGAGAGATTTTAAGGGATCAACTGAGTGTGATGTGTTTATCACACCTCTGCATTAAGGCCCAAAGATCCCTGTGGAGAAGTGCAGAAAGATTGTAAGAGCAAAGGTGGAAGACATTTTTAAGGAACCAGTTTTCTAGACATAGCAGGGGTGGTACACACATAACTCAAAGAGACTGTGACAGTGTGCATAAGACTTGTATAAGCTCAAGCCAGACAAGAGCACAGCAGGGAGGAGGGGAAGTGGGCACAAAGTCCCATCCATAGACAAGGAGTTATTTGAAAATAATAACTGCTAGAAGAGGAAAATTCAGTTTTCTTCTATGAAATGACCCTAATATATTAACCATATCCCAGGGCATGCCCCACTCTCATGGGCAATTAGCCAACATAAACCCAGCTCCATGGTTTTTAGTGGCTTATTTTTTGCAGAGAGAGACAGAAAGAGAGAGAATGAAGTTGGGTAGGAGGTGTGATGGATGGTGTGATCTGGAAGGAGTTAGGATAGAAAGAATATGACAAAAATATACTGAATGAAATTCCCAAGAACAATAGAAGCAAACAAAGGAAAAAAACAGCAACACACATACATACAATACACAAATACACACACACACACATGCACATACAACACACAAACACACACATATACACACACATACACACACTCACAAAATACACGCACACATACATACACAAACATACACACACATACACACACACACACACACACACAAAGAAAATGAGAGGAAGAAAGAGGCTAAAATATTAATTTGCTTTAAATACAGATCAGATATAGAATACTTTATCCTCTAACTTTAAATTTATGAGTGCAATGTAAATCAGTTTTAGAAACCAAATACAGAGAATGTTCAAACACAAGAGTGAGATTCTGAAAGACATAGCTCTTTGCTGAGATGATTTTTTTAGAGATGTTGTAAAGGAGATCAGAGGGCCCTGTTTCCTTTATGAAACATATGCTTTTGAAAGTGTACAAATTGATACAGACCCACTTATCAATAGCATTGTTATAAATTTTTTTTAAAGTGGATGATAGTTTTTGTTTATTTGTTCATGTTTGAAACAGCTTGAGGGCCAAACTGGGCACTCACTTGCAAAATCTAAACAAAAACATCAACAATCCTCTTAGTATTACCTCAAAATGGATTATAATCCTAAGTGTTAGATATGAGACATAAAATTTCGAATAGTACAAAATAGATGCTCCTGTGTTTAACAATACTTTTTAATACAATGCTAAAAGCATTATCCATGAAAAAAACATACTGACAAGTTTAATTTTATTAATCTGTGAGTATTCTGTTCAGTGAAAGACATGAGGAATAGAAGTAAGACCCATCACACATGGGGAAAAATAACTGGACAGCCTTCTCAGAATTTTGCTCAATAAAATTGGAAACATCACACAAAATCTTATAGCTCTATTCACAACCAGCCACACTTCAAAGCAATCATAATAACTTCAGCAAGTAAATGAAAAAATCAACTGTGGTTCATGAAGATAAAGAAGTGTTATTCATTGGTAATATTTGATTAACTTCTTTTCATGAAAAAACATAGAGTAAGATGAAATTTATAATGCCATAACAGCCATTCTTGGTTATCAACTTGACTACATACGGAATTAACTAAAAATTCAGAAGGTTGGGCACACCTTTGGTGATTTTTCTTAAATCATTTGAAGCAGGAAGATCCACTGCTAATCTGGATATTAAGGTAGGAAGATGCACCTTTATTATAAATCTTTTGAGCTGGGAAGATACACCTTTAATTGGGGCCACACCTGCTGCTGGCAGCCTACATACAGGACATGGAAGAAAGATGCTCTCTTTTCTTTTGCCTGCTTGCTCTCATCCTTGCTCACAAGTCTACTCTTTGACTGGCATTAGAGCCCATTTCTCCAGGATTCTGGTGTACAATGAAGATCAGCTAAGACATCCAGTCTCATGGACTGAACAACTACTGGACTTTCTGTTCATAAACAGCCATTGTTAGATTAGCTGTACCACAGTCTATAATAATTCTAATAAATTCCTTTTCTAGGTATGTAGAAAGAAATGTTTTATAAGTTCTGTTACTCCAGAGAACCCTGACTAGTACAAACGCCAAGGAAAAGAAGCCATTGTGTAATGGCCACATCCTGCATGAGTCTATCTATGTGACATTATTGGACAAAATCCAACTACACAGAAAAAATTACAGATTCATTTGTTTATATTTTGTGGATGAGTGTTTTTCCTGCAAGTATGTATGTTTATCATGTCATGTGCCTGCCTGCTTCCTATCCTTGGGATGCCAGAGGATGGCACTGGATGCTCATGGAACAGGAGTTACAGATGATTGTGAGCCATCATGTGTTGGGAGGAACTGAATTCAGGTTTTCTGCAAGAATAGCAAGTGAGCCATCTTTCCAGCCCAAGAAAAAAATGAAAAGAACTACAACATACTCATTTTAGGATTTGTAGGAATAGTCGAGAAACAGCATTTTAAAGACAATGATATAATTCTGTGTAAGGTTATAATAACAGACAGCTAACATATCACTATGTTACACTGAACTTTCAGGTTAACTACAGACCATATTAATAATAATGTATTGACAGTGGTTGAAGAGAAGAGAGTTGGCTCAGAGGCTAAAGCACTTCTTAAGCAAGTGTGAGGTCTGGAGTTTGTATCTTCCACACTAGAGTAAATGTCAGATAGGCATGAGAGTGTACCTATAATCCCAGTGGCAGGCAGTGACAGGGGAATGCCTAGAAAAGCTATCCATCTAGAGGAGTGGATTTGAGGAGTTACAGGTTCATCAACAGACCTTGTCCTGGTTTTAAAAAAAAAAGTGAACAGCAATGCAGGGATACACCCAATGTCAACATCTGGTCTCTACACACATGAATGCATAAACACACACACACACACACACACACACACACACACACACGCACGCACGCACGCACGCACACACGCATGCACGCACACACACATTTTACAAGCACATCACTTTTACATGCACTCAAAAATAGTCTGATACTATAAAATACTTATAATGGAATCAATCTAGGTATGATGTGCTATTTCCTTAATCTATAAGTCAAAAACTATTCTAAAAACTAAGTTTATTGATTAAAAACAAGTCAAGTAAAAATACAAACACAGCACAGATCTCCCTATATGGTAAAGACTTGAAATAACTATGATGCTTCTGTTAGACATCATGCCAAGTTCTGAAATGCCAGGAAATATTCAAAACTATATACGGGGGAGGAAGAAGAGAAGGAGGCAGAGACAGGGAGAGGGAAAGAGGGGGAAGGAAGTGATTTTAAGACCTTTTAAGGAAATATTCTTTTGTTAACTTTGGATTACAATGCCTTGACTAGGTCACCGAGGTTCCGCATCTTGACTGCCGTCTGCTGCATCAGGAGATTTACCAAGCTCTACATCTCAACCGTCTCTTTTCCAATTTATTCCAAGTGGAAAATGCCATTGGCCTTCTACAGCCATAACTTATGTTTGGATCCCGTCCATCTTTGAGTCATATTCTAGTGTTTCTGACCATTAAAGTGAGTGTTTCAGTAGGGCTGCCACAGTCTTATTAGCCAAAGCCAAGCTTTATATGGCTTGTGCACTTTAAGAGGTTAATATACCCTGCCAGCTTGCTTTGTTCAGAAGTATTAAGTGGAAAGATTATAACATTCAAAGAAAGGCAAAGTTCACTGTGTAAGACCTCGATAATATAATAGAGTATAAAACCTCTAGAAATTTTTGTCATAATATTTTATGAAACATATGCACATACTCAGTGGAACAGAGTCCAAATTAAATGGTTTTGAAGGTCAGTTCAAAGTCAGCATGCATGTAATATCTCTGTGAGAAATATGCAATCTTTTGAAAGTGCCAAGCCCCAGAAGCTTCCTACTTTATTATCAATCCAGTGGTGTGCTGTAGAAGAAGGGGGGAGTGTGCTGCAGAAGGGGGGAGAAATCTAGCCCTATAGCAATAACACTATTCTCAGCCAAAGCATATTCCAAATGTCCTCATAAGCTAACTCTTGTGTTATGGAACAAAGAAATCTTTGTGAGAGGGATCCTTTAAATATGGGCAAAAATATGTTATTTCCAACTTCAAAGCTAGTCACACATAGCCATTCATTTAAGGATACAAAAAAAAAAACCTCTATAGAAGTAACTCAGTGATTAAGAGCATTAGCTAGTCCTTCAAAGGACCCAGGTTCAATTCCCAGCACCCACATGGCAGCTTACAACTGTCTGTATCCAGTTCCAGAGGTCCAACACCTTCACACAGTCATGCATGCAGTCAAAACACCAATGCACATAAAATAAAAATAAATTATTTTTTAAAAGAAAGCAAATGGACCTTATTAGCTATAACAGATTGGAGGCAACTCTGATCCTCCCAAGAGGAGGGAAGCAAGGGTCCACTTTGCACGAGAAAGTTCAGATTCCTGTGAGAATCAAAGGCTTCTTAGCTTGATGTACCTGGGTTGTCCATGTCTGAAGACAGGTGTCCAGAGAGCTCAGAGAGCTTCCGAATTGTTCTCCCTGCTGAAGGGACATCCTGGGCTCTATTTAAAGCCACTAAGACTTTTCTTACTCAGTTTTATTCTCTAAACCTTACTAATAAATACAAGCAATTCAATAAACAACAGGGGTGAAAGAAATAAACATTATGTAGTATTATATGCAGCTCAAAAGACAGAAGTGACTGATTTAACAAGTTCCTTTAAGTCTGGGAGTAACATCCAAGTAGACAGCAGAAGTTGAAAATCTGGCTGTGATGACAAAGCTTGACTATTAGCTGTCCTGGTACTTCTCCTGGATGATCTATGGCAATACTCTCGATTCAGTCCAATGTGATATAACTTTATAATACAAAAATTTCCTTAAGCACATTCCCAATCTCCACGTACATTTTATCAATGCAAAATTTTATTGTTTACATGTTTCAAAGTGGCATTCTAGTTGACAGAATATAACAAATGCTGAAGTCTTAGTAAATAATTGAAATATTATTGAAAAATTTCAATGATCTATGAAAGACAAAGATGAGCCATAATTTTCTCACAAAACAATTGGCATGTACCAAATGGATATGTGTCTGGATATTGGAGAGTTCTGCCTATTTGTAATTAATGAAGAGCATCTCTAAGTATTTTTATATATAGAAAACTTCTGTGGTTTATTATATCACACTTTTCTTAATCAGACATTGGGAATTGAACAAGGAATATTCTGAAAACCTAGTGATATCAAAGTATTAACAGTGGTTCAAGAACTTCATTGCTATAATGTTTGAAAATATTTGGTTTTTCAGATCAGCAGTCTGATACTTTGTAAATACTAGATTTTCAGCAGAAAATAAACACATTTCAAATATTGGGCAGCTATAGAAAATATATCATTAGACAGGCCATGGATTTTTACATGTATTATCACATAAAGAGGCAGAGGGAACTTCTTACATATGTGCCCACATTCAGATCAGGGTTCATAACATGCACTTTGAACATGATTGTGTTGTGGAGTAGGAATTTCAATGAAAATAAATTAACAGCGTGTTATTCATTCTTCTCATGGAAAAAAAAAACAAACTGTTCTCATGGAAACAGAAGGATCTAAAGCAAAGCAACAACTTTTTAGTACTCCCTAGCTGGTTCTTTTTGTTGTTGTTGTTGTTGTTTTCAGATTTTCTTCGTGGATGCTTGGGAGCCCAGATGCCCCTTCTCTCGAGGGCACTATCAGCTCAAAGTCAGTGTGTAGTCTCAGTGGTAAGAGGACAGTCCAGGCCACATGCTCGGAAGACACAGGTCTTTTGAATACATCACTTGTTAGGAGCCTCTGCCTCAAGGAGACTGACTCTGTGTTCTTTCCTTATCCTGTCTTCTTCGGCTATTTCATGACAGGTCCTTCCCTGACTAGGGAAATGTTCACAGAATTCTTGTCAATAGCTCCTACACATGCCACTAAATATTAATGGTGTTAGTCCCACACACTTTATGAAGCAATTTTCACAAAACAAACCCCACGGTTTAGAAGTACATAAAGCCTCGACCTTTTCTTTACCTTCTTTTGTCCTAGAGAACTTTACTTAAAGAAAGATAAGGTAATGTGTGGGTAGTAACGTAAAATTCAGATGCAATTCATGAAGCTCAGCCATTCTTTCCTTTACGTTGGGTCCTACTGAAGTGTTCGACTATATCTAATATCCTAGAAAGATAAAAACTTCCAGCCTATGAAAATAAAAAGGCACTGATTGCCTTGGGAAGCTTAAGCACCCTTTTCCTGCATCTGGGACCATACAAAGTGAATGAAAGGTAATAAGTTCTTATTCATGATTGATTTTATTTTTAAATCTTCATTATGCCATAGGTAAATTATCTGACAGAAATTAGTTTCACCATGTGTTTGTTCAATCTACATTTTAATTACTCAAAATTGCCTGGAAAAATGAATATAATTATTTGAAATCACCACTCTGTGGATTTTATACACAAATTACAGAGATGTAACACCCCAACAAGACTTGAGCAAAATACAATAGATTCAACTATCTATGAATACCTGTTTGGAAGCTGTGGATGTAAACATTTTAAATCTTTTGAAAAGCTGCAGTTTCTAAACATTGAAAGCTTTAGAACAGAATGTACACAAATCTTGTCATCTATTATTTAAATATATTGATTATAGTGAGAAGAGCGTATTCATAGTAAATATCACTTGTCAGTGACATTCAAAGGGAACATAAGATGTGAAAAGAAATAAATATGACTTAGAGAGATGATATTGTCCATTCAATTCTAAATAAAACTTCACCATGACACTCCCCAACAAGTTTGGCTTAAGTTCCTATGGGTGCAATTGTGTATCCTCACACGTACATTAATAGGGACATTTTTTCACTGAGGTCAGTAGTGTGGAGAACACTAGGAAACTAACTTACTCAGAAGGAAGTATGATGTTCACTACATCGATATTTGAAATTTTAAAATTAAAAAATATTGTTAGACAGAATATCCTTATCAGACATGTTTAAGTAAATGGTTAAAGAAAGGAGACAACAGGAGATATTTCTCTAGAGGACAGGATAGGCTCTTTAAAATGAAAAAGTTGTATTTTTCTGAGGGTGCACTCCCTATTACTCAAATTCTTTAACTTCTATCTAGAAGTGAGTAACACAACAGTGAGGTGTGTCATGAAAACATCAGTGCTCTCCTCGCTATGCCAGCTTACCAGTTTTTCTCAAGGGGAAATCATCCTTGGTATCTTGGGCTCCTGGTAATGTGTACTTGTAAGATGGAGATGTTCCACTGAGAGGTGGAGAGCTTTGATCCAGTGATGTGTGGTGGGCAGCCCTAAAAAAATAAAGAAAGTTAGTACTGATGCTCGACTTCAGTGCATGTTAGAAGGAATCAGTTGCACATGCAGTCCGTGTGTCTTGGCTGCATGTATGTCCTTCCTCCTTAGTGAATGCAAACTACAGCCTCATGCATCCAAGTGCACTGCAGCAAATATGGAATGATGCATGATTCCTAGCAATGCCTACTTCAATCGATGGGAAATTTCACTTCATTTGAAGAGCTGAGATTGGAATACTTAAAAAAAAATTTAAAAAGCTGCCCTTTGGAGTCACTATTATAGAACAACCATGGTGGAAAGGAACAGAACATGTCCAAGGACTTCGTCACTGCCAGACAGCACAGCCACATTCATGAGGAGGATCTTTATACTGAGCAGGTTACAGTGCCAAGGGCCTCAGAGGCCTGACTCTAACAGGCAACCTTAAAATGTAGAATAGAAAGCACATTCTTCTTCAACAGAAAGCTAACTTCTAACATATTTTCTCTTTCTTGAATGGATATATTGAAAAAGAAGCAATTGTGTTACTGGAGAAGAATTTAGAGGACTGAACTCAGACTACTCAGTGTATACAAGCATTACAATTATCATATATAATGGAGAGCATGCCCACAAAGCAAGGCCACTACCACACTGACTGTTCTACTACAAGACTTTATTTGAAAAGCACATTCTCAATGATTAACTTATTTAAGGTCATTTCACATACTTCTAACTGGTAAAAAGCATCAAAATGTTATTATGTCCTTTTTATAGAGAAGTAAACTGATTCTTTGAGAATTCAAGGAAATCTCCTAGAGCCACATAGCTAATTCCTAAAATTAATGATTTATGGTTAGCTGGAATTATATTCCATATAAACAAGAAAAGATCACTACTGACATGAAGAACCATGTCTAACATACTCAAGGGAACAGCTGAAGAATTTTCAGGAGATCAATTATTTGCTAATAGTTGTTTCTCATTAGAAAATTATGTTATTTTTTCTTAAAATGTTTTAACTTAGAAAGCACTATGAATTAGTCACATACTCTGCAGATAATTTTAGGAAACAAAATTATATTTCTTTCAGAATACTTTATTATACTGACTGGTTTCTCAGATCAACTGATAAATACACAGGACATAATTGTTCATATGTCTAAGATGTTTTGGACTCTGATACCTCAGTTTTGGGAACAGAAGAGGATGGATTCCTATAAACAAACTTCAAAGTATGGTAACTTTTCTACAAAACTCTCAGGATGCTTCTAAATTCTGTAAATAGTTAGTATATACTTCCTGTCCTTGATGTGAAGGATGAAAAATATGTCACATACAGTCTTAAGGCCATTCAACAAACACATTTATGAGAGAAATGAACCCATTATCTTCTATCCTATTATCGAATGTGATTTATATATCTAGTCTTTGATCTGATTCTCAAAAAAAAAAGAAATCATTCCTCTCTCATAGCAAAAAGAAGTATATTTTATGGAATATCTCTGTTGGAGTTGTGGAAGCATGGAAGCATGGAAGAACTGGAAAGTTCCAGTAGTTCCATGTATCTTGTTTGTATTTCAGAAGCTAAACCATTATTTCACTGGGTGAAAAGAAGTGAGGTATAGCCAGCCAGGTGGTGGTGCATGCCTTCAATCCCTGCACTCGGGAGGCAGAGCCAGGAGGATCTCTGTGAGTTCCAGGTCAGCCTGGGCTACAGAGTGAGCTCCAGGAAAGGTGCAAAGCTACACAGAGAAAACGCTGTCTCAAAAAACTTAAAAAAAAAAAAAAGTGAGGTACAGTGGGAAAGGCTGGAGAAGTCACTAAAGGCTTAGGTTTGTTTATCTTCCTCCCTGCCCTTCACTTTTCTGTCTTTTGAAAAGACCAAAAATCACCTGAATTTCTCAAAATAGCTCTGGTTTCCATTTTATATTAAGCCAAGTGAAACAAAACTAAGCCACAATCTGCTAAACATTCACAATTTCAGCACAGATATCAGAGGTACTATCTGAGGATTAAACCATCTCTGGGTTCCACCCAGATGCTGGTTTCTCATTCAACAAAGAAGATAATGTACTTCCTGCCTTCAGTGACAAATGCTAATGCTAACTGAACACTGCTTGCCCCTATGTACTTCATGATGTTTTTTCTCAGGACCTTCCCAGTAACTCCAGAGGCAGGTGCTGTGGTCCTTTGTGTAAAGAAAAAAAAGCCGATTCTTAAAGATTTCCAGGAACTTCTCATGGGCCATGAAAGCCTGAGAAGTGGCATGGTTCAGGATTTCTGCCCAGGACAGCCAAAGGTAGAACCTGTGCTTTTTACCCTCAGGTTGAAAACAGCTAAACACAGAACATACGTGTACCAGAGCTTGGGATGGCGGCTCACGGAATGATTCTTTCCATTGGTTGGAGTGTCTTTCGTTGCTGATTTACTCAAAAGGAATTCTTGAAGCTTCTGCTTTACCTCTGTGCTTGCCACTGCCCCTGAAACACATACAGGGAAACAGACACCACCTGTGGTTACTTCCTCTCAGCACTCAAGAATACTCAACAACAGTTATGAGGAAAACTCACTGGCCACAGCATATGGAATTTTCCTACTAAAAACAAAACAAAACAAAACAAAACAGAGCCTACATAGGCTTTAGAAAATGGCAGAGTCCTGTTCTGTAACTGTTTCTTACATTACAAATTTTCAAAATACCTTCAATGAGTTCTTCAATCATTTTTATAGGAACAGAATTCCTAGAACTACCATCAATTCATCTTTAAGTTTAAAAAGAAAATTGCTGAGGATAATGGTACAATGCTTGCCTAGTATTGTGAGGCCCTATGTTCAATCCACAATTGACAAAAAAAAAAAATGGGAATAAAACTCTAGTTTTTAATTTATTTTTTTTAAATCAAGAATCTTGGGGAGTGTTATAGATTATTATAATACATTAAAATGATCATTTCTGAGTTCCTTGTTAAAAAATTCAACATTGTTTTAGAATTCATTTGATTATTAAGCAAATAAATTCTGTTGATAATTTCAGTTCAAATCACCACGCTTTAAACTTTGCCACGACCTGAGTTTGAACTGACTGGATAGAGGGCAATTATTTGGATCTGTCTCCCTCTTGTGGACCATTATTTTGTGAATGTTCTGCCTTGTGTCTAAGATCAACAAAAGGGAAGGAGGCACATTGTAATGTTCAGAACGTGGACTGCTTAGACAGGAAGACGGAAGAAATGAAAATATGTAGACATCACTTTATTACTGAAAAGGGAGTCCTACATTCAATCACTTTAGTGTGATGGTGTTTTCAAAGTCCAAAGAACAAGCCTGTGTCTTTGGCAATGCTGTGTTTATTTCTCATTATGCTCTGCAGAGCTGATAGGAAAGGGCAGTTTAGTCTACAGGTTATTCTTTTAACTAGACAAGGACAGTTTGGACACGCTTATTTTCATGATTTATTGGTTCCTTGTGGTTCGGAAAGAGAGTGCGTCCGTTACCCTGGTGCCTCTTACTTTCTCGTCCTCTATCTTTGCCTCTGAGAGGAGGAAGCTGCTGCTCTCTGCGATGCCTCTCTACTTCCTGTTCTTGCCTCTGCTGCTCCAGTTTCTGCTCCTTTTCTAGGAGTTCTTGCTGTTGTTTTATGGCTAGAAGTTCCTGTTGCAACTTGCGAGAAGAGAAAGACATGAGAGTGTGCAGTTTCTGTGAGCTTCAAAGTCATCACTCACTGCCCCAAATTGCAATGTTTTAACTTTTGGAACTTGATAGTATTTAGTTTGTGCTTCAACCACCTTAGTATGATTGAAATATAAAGATAGGAAATGAAATGGTTTTGATATCTACAACAAGTAAGTTTTTAGATAATTCCATTATTTGTGGGTCCCTATCAAAAATTATTACCAAATCCACTAAGGTCATGTGAATGCTGTTGACTTGAACCTTTAGTTTCTTTACCTGTGTGTCTACAAAACATAGGAACATGCAAAGGCAGAGACAGCCCAGATGTCTGTTTCACAAAGTCTCTCACACTATGAATAGACAATCAGTTCTTACCCTGAGATACAGTATAAAACTGCCGTGGACAGGACAGCAGTGGGGCTTACTTTGGGGAAAGCCTGCCCAAAACAATACAAACCCCAACTACCCCCTTCACAGAGAAAGTTCTTGTTAAAGTGAGGTGACCTACACATCTATATACTTCTCTAGAAGATAATAGGAAGTTCAGAACTGTCATCTAACACAGGAAAACTTCTGGATTAGAGACATAGATAGATGCAAAAGAAATCACTTCCACAAACTACTTCCATGCATTCACGTCTAGTTTTCTTAATCCTCTGAATTTACTTCAAATGGTACATAACAAAAAGATGAGGTTATTTGTTATAGCATTTTGAAGAATCAATTTCCTTTTAGTTGGAGAAATACATATATCTGAAGAAAAGCAAATGTACTCACTGAAGAACAAGTCTCTCAAGTCCTCCTTAGACTCTTACATTGCCAGGTCTGAGATCTGACAAGATACTAAGGCTATTCAGAACCTCAGTTCATTATAAGAAAGACAATAATGTCTCTCAGAGGTCATATACATAATTCATGTGAAATTCAGGTTTTAATTTGAGTGATATCATTTCAATTATTACTATTTATTGCTTAATAACTAAGGCATAATTTATCCTTTTGAATACTAGTTATCCAAAAACCTGTATTATATAGCAAATAATGGAACAAAAATTCAAAGCTCTGTGGAATGTTATCAGGACCTTCTTGCTGGAGCAACAAGAAGGCCATTTTTTTATGCTAAGTATGACAGCCTTACCCAATCTGAAGCATATGTTTAGGAGTATTTCTGTTTATTCTCCATGTTATATCTTAATATCTTGGTGCTTTGTTTTTATATACCAACCACTTAATGGATGTTCTCAAATATATCACTGTTATTTAGGAACCCATAGTCATGTTTAAATTGTGTTACAATGTCAATTCTATATCAATATCAAGACTGGTCAAATTGATTCAATACTTTATCCAAAACTTCAATGAAATCAAACTATAATTCCTTCTAGAAATGGAAAAGCATATACATTCATTACCATAGTCACTACTTACAACAAAGATTATGGGAATGGGTTATGTCTAAAAAATTAAAAAGAAGTAAAACTTAACATGTTTATTTCTATTTTAGCCTGAGTGAGCCATGATGACTTAGGAGCTTTTTGGGCAGACTAGGGAAGACAACACAATTTTGAGCACCTACATTCTAGCCACATTTGGTGTGGCTTTGCAGAGTTACACCATTTCTCTCTACTTCAGTTGGCTAGGCAAAAACTAGGAGACTAGAACAGAAGGCAGCAGGTACTGACTGCAAGAAGAACCAGAGTTCAAAAGCTAATGCCATTAAATCATGAGGTCCTGTCTTCTTCATGCAAATAAATCTAAATCAATGTTACTCATAAGGCAGTAACAAAGCAAAATAAAAAAGTTAGGGAAGTATATAACTTCCTAATCTTTAAAAGAAGGTGTAAACACATCTTTAGCCTCTAACAAAATAATGTACTATGTAGGGAAACCATCTTCTTAAAGCTACAGTTCCCTTTTAACCATCTCAGGATTCTTACTCTCTCAAGTGTCTCTTTTCCAGGTGCCAATCAACCTGCCATATTATTTTGTTTGCGCCACAGAAGCAATTACCTACTTGCTACTCTTAGGTTCTGAGTGGTCAAATGATAAATTACTCACAAGTGACTTTAGCAGTAACAATGGCACCAAGCATTAATGAAAAGAAGTGAAAAACCAGACAATGCAAGGAGCTTATCAGCATGGCTAGTAACTCAGGAAAAGTGAGTCAAACACAAAAGAAAATGAGCCATATGGTTATTCAGATCTTGAAGCATGGGGATGAATGTAAATCTTACTCATGTCTCATGGCCCTGCTCACATGCCTGGAAGGACCGGGGAAAGCAACCTAGACATCAATGCTTCTATTACTGGTTCAAGGGTCAAAGTGAAATAACACTTTGGCATTTATTAAAAAATAAATGTACAAACTCAGTGAAGGTTACTCATATTTAAAATATAGGCATGAGATAACAATTTCACTGGGGATACACACACAAAATTCTTCATTCTTATTTTTAAGGAAAGTCTCTAGTAAACTTCACTAGTAAAGGAAACAGACTATATTTTATACTAGTCATTGAAGAGCCTTTTATGCAAATAATATATCTTGCAGAACAAGGAAAATGGGGAAGATAATAGTACTTTTATCTTCTTAGACATTATAATTTAGTGTTATAATTTAGTTATCTATATTAATGCCATATTCATACATTTGTACTTGATATATAAGATATTACATGACTAAAATATAGTATAGTAAAATATAACAAAATGCATAATTCTATTGATTATTACCCTTAAGTCATCTTTGAAGGAGTTGATTATAAAATAAAATTTTATTGTAAATATTTTGTGCTTTTAATAATATCTATTTTATTGAACCAAAACATCCTTGTGCTTTCTTACACTTTCAAAACATGGGCTCATTTTGCAGCCTGGGTTATTTCCAAGTTTAGATCTTCCCCTCTCCAATTCCCAAGTTTTGAGATTAGAACCATGTGACACCATCCCCTGTAAGATCTCTATTGAGAAATAGCCTTGCCAATTACTAAAACAAACACACAAACAAAAAACTGGTAAAGCGACGGTGATATTTCCAGTGAATAATACACCAAAGAAGAAAAAAGTAATTTGGCATATACACAATCACCAAATGTCGGCAAAAATTCTGAGCTATTATATTTCCAGTCATAGCAGTGTATAAAAACATTAAAATATTTATCCAGTTTTTGCATATAAAAATCCCTTCAACTTTTCATTATATTATTATATTTTTATTTTAATTATATGCCATATGATATCTGTCCTATAAGGAACAACTTGTATTGACCTAGACTGCGAACCAAGCAAACAGCAGAAGAGGGATATTTCTATTCACAAGATAAATTTACCCTTCTTGATAAATAGTGCACATAGCTTCTTTAGCAGCATAACCTGGGCATTTCCAGGCATAGTTCTTGGTGGTGACTAGAGGGAAAAGAAACACACAGGAGAGGGTATACACAAGAATGGCAAGTTCCTGTCATTCCATGTGAGTCTGTGAGGTAAAAATGCAGAAGTGGCAAAGAAAGTGCTTACCAGGTACTTACCCAAGTTTCCAACTAGTACAACCACAATTTCCTTCAAGCCACATATCCATGTCTTAATCACAGTGAACTTCCCTATCAGTGGGCTGGCCTTATGCCCACATTGTGGTGCAGATGCCCTGATTGAGAAGGTCAGAGACAAAGACACATTTGCTACCTTTATGTGCTCCTGGAGTTGTGCCTGGTGCTGCCGGGTCAGATTCTCGTGCTGCTTCTGAAACTCTGCTATCAGGAGCTGCTTCTGGATTTGTTGCTGCTGTTGAATAAGAAGCAGCTCTTGCTGTAGTTGCTTCTCGCGGACGACAGGATCCACCACGGGCATCATCATCCTGAGGTCTGTCCTTAGGTCTAAAGGCGAGATGGGCTCCAGGCCCATAGGAACCTCTGATTTCACATCCACTGGAGACACAGAAAAGAAGACAGAGAACGGGGGATAGGTTTGGAAATTAGCACACTGATTTGTAAACGAACAAAGAACACTATCCTCTATAGCACATGTGAGCACATGCATAAAGGAATGGAACAATCACTGATTTACACTGATGTAAACTTTGTGTTGTACATAAGTTTTGGTAAAGGGTTAATTTTTACTCAGTAACATGTATTCTGCTCTGAATCTTTCTACACTTGTCTGTTTTCAAACAGATGGATTCAACTACTGGTATCAAAAATCATTCATAAAATTTATTAGACTGGACCACTTAACAAACTTGAGCCAATGAAGACCAAGAAATTCAAGATGAAAGAAATACATCATTCAAAGAGGGAACTTCTGTCACAACTCAATTCATGGACTTATAAAAAGTTTTATGATCAAGAATAGAAGAAGAGTTCTACCTTAAGTTAAGCAGGGGCAACATCTACATTGCCATGAGACCTAGGGAAGAAACAGGGAAAAATCTACATCCAAATCCAGATAATGGTGATTAACCATAACAACGGTCCGAGTCTTCACATGAAGAAGCAAGAGCAGTCAAGTGCCTAAGTACTGGTTTTTAAATAGTAATCATTTAAATTGTGGAAACCTCATTCTTAAAATAAACAAGAGAGGAAGAAGAATGAGGGACCTTCAAATAAATATTTAATCAAACCAGCAAAGGGAAATAAAATCTGATGACCCAAGTACAACTATGGAGGACAATATTTAAATTTATAAAACTTGAATTTGATAATATATATGAAGTGTCTAGCACAATTTGAGTAGATAAGCATGCTTCCCTCTGAAAGAAAATTTTAAGCAAGAAAACCATAGCCCAAGAAGCTCTCCAGATGGTGGTTGTTTATGACTAATGTCTACTCTGATTGGTCAGTGCCCAGGCCAAACTGATGGTTAAATATTCTGAGGAATACATCTACCTGGAGGAATCAGGGAAATTTTATAATTATGTGAAACAGGTCAAGTTAAAGACAATGGCTGTTTTGGAAGCCAGGGCTATACCTCTTTAAAATTAGTGAACCACTACTTAGCTGTAACACCCAGCATAGACAGAAATAACCAGAAATTTTAATTGCAAAAATATTTAAAATACTTTAACTTTCTGAGAAGCCTAGGAAAATGGTTCAGTAAGTCAAACAGGACATGCAAGCTGCCAGTTTCAACCACTATTCTAAAACCTAATGCTTGTTACAATTCCCCCACTTGCATAAGCCTGCAAATGCTTCTCTTCACCAAGCCTCAGCCCCATCACCATTAAAGCAGAGATGATCATAGGAACAGTAATTAAAGGCTCATATAAGGACAGTCACTCAGAGTATGTACAGCACACCTTTTAGTAAAAATTTTTGGTCTTGTTTTTTATATAAAAATGGAAATTTTCTGTACACTAAATAATTCACCAATAATGATTGGCTAGCAGATCAAAAGCATATAAGCAACTTTTGAAACAAAATGCTGATTTCTATAAATATTAGAAAATAAAAACAATTCAGCAACTAAAAATCACCTTCATTGGTAAATAAAGAAACCATTAATAAAATGAAACATCACAATGTAGTTCCTAAGAATGACATATATATGCACATATACATGAGCATGTATAGATGTCTGCCTACATAATGCCCATTTTATTAGGTAAAAATATGACTAAATTATTTCTTGACAGTGGTACTTCCAATTGGTATAAAATTGCCAAAAGTCAATCTACAATTTGAACCATGAGGTCTTAAACATTTTTATCATTTGATTCAGGTTTACCACCTCTGGAAGTACATCACACAGACACAATCCTAAGGGGAAAAGGCATCAATGCTGTGTTGTAATCTGGAGATTTTTATTATTAACATCATAGTCACCAACTAGAAGAACACCTAAATAAACCATGTCATATCTATTTGATTAAAAAAAAAAAGTAGTTTTTGGCTGGGGAGAGCAGTCAGTTGATAAATTCTTCCCTTACAAGCAGAGCCTACATATAAAAAAAAAGTTGAGAATAGTGTTGCATGCCTGTAGTCCTAGTACTGGGAATGTGAAGACTGGTAGATAGAAACTTGAGGCTCACTGACCAGCCAGCCAAGACTACTTGGTGAGTTTCAGGCCAGTGACAGATACTGCCATAATGGAGGAATGATACCCAAGGTGGTCTTCTGGCCTCCACAAATATGTGCATGCATGTACATATGTCATCCCAGACATATAAACATGCATACCCATTCACACATACATGCTCAAAAGCATGAATCCCTAAAAATTAAAATCCTTAAAAAATCAGTAATAAACTGGCAATTACACTATGATAACCAAATGACATAAATATTTATTGAGCCCCTTAAATATTAGACATCATTCTAACTGTTGAGCCTCAGGACTTGAGAGTAAAATAAGACAAAATATCCAGCCATAACCATGCCTGTACACATACAGACACACACACACACACACACACACACACACACACACACACACACACTTCTCAGTTACACTAATCCATAAGTTCTGATGCAAATGATGATACAGAGGACAGATGACAGCAGACCTTTGGGTGAGAATCTGAGTGACCTTGCCTCTATTTGTCTTCAGCTTTCTCTTAAATTTATTAGATATACTCATCACTTTTACATGTTCTACATCTATGTAGGTTGGAAGATGCCAGATTGAGAATTACCAAGTTTGTATTCTATGCAGATTTATGATTTATTTTCAGGGCTTAAAGGAAAACTCGCAGTTATCCTGTTTAGAAATGTGAGGCCTCATATATGAATGCTTGTGAGTATCAATCAAGCTATACTGCACACATATGTGAGCACAGACATGCAGAGTGGCATCAATCTTCCTTTACCAATGTTGGCTATTTTTCAATGTGTAGATTGGAAGTTTGAACTATCAGTACTGCATGTAGCAACTTAATGATGACTGGAAAATGATTTATTAATAAACTATGGTTTGACAGGCAGTGACTTTCTATGACATTACCTTGTTCAAACAAATAAATGAATTGTGACAAGTTTGAAAACAAGATGGTTGCCTAGGTCTCTTAGCTGTAATGGGCAATGCAGAACTTCTAATCAAGACTGTGGAGTGATGTGAGAGTTTGAACATTAACTTAGAATTTTCATGAGTCCAGTCTAAAGTAATGTTGTTAACAATATACTTCATTGTTATCTTTAACAGGCCAAACTATAGTCCTCAGTGTTGTTCATGGCAATCTTAATAAGCAAAGGTCAGAATCTTACCCTACAAACACAAAATATAAAATATTCAAAAGACCCTTGAGCTTTCTTTATTGTTCATAAACTATAAACGTCAAATCCTTAAAACTACTCAAATAAACAAACAAGAAAAAAGATAAGGAATAAAGTCCCACAGTGCTCTGTACCAGTCATCACAAACCTCAAAGGGTAACTTGACTTCTTAACCTGCTATCCCAACAGAAATGACTGTGTCTAACTGCTTGCCTTTGTTCACAGACTAATCACTAAATTGTGAAAAATCACCCTCAGCTTACAAAAACTGCCCTTGATTATAAATAATTGCCCAAGACTGAGAAAAAGCAGCAGGCAAGATCCCAGTCTTTCATCCAATTTATTCAGCAGTGATCCACATTCCATTTGTCTAGACTAAATATAGCAGCGTTTATACAAGAAATCAATAGTGCTTGCAGAGAGGAGGGCAGAGGCATGAATATTTCATCAAACATGGAGAGAAGCAGCAATCAGCAGAGTCAGGCTCTGGCTGGGTCATCTTTGGCCTGCTGGATTCGTCCTGCTACTTGGACAACAGCTCATCTCTCTTATTCACACTTGCTTCACCACCATGCTTCCTATTTTTAGCAGCCATTGCATTGTGGGTGACAAAGATGTTTCTTAGTCCAAAAGCAGTGTTGTATTTTTCTGACATCTTTGCTGACAGGCTAGGGAGTTTCCCAGGAACAATAATAGAAATATAAGACCAGGGCTGAATTTCAACAGGTAACAGTCACCTTTGTGCACAGAATATGAAAGAAAGGGCACTGTGGCTACCTACTGTATTTTAACCAGAAATATTCAGTTTACAAGGAAAATGTAACCATCATTTCTTTAATTAGTAGATAAACAGAATTGCCTTTGTTTATATTGTTTGTCTGTTTGGGAACACACACAATTCTTCAAAGATTATTCAGAAATGGTTGTCGGTGACTCAGGTTAGAAGGTGGCTGATGACAACAAATATTAATATTAACATTAGTTATCAATGAATTATAGTTTCTTTTCCCTAACAAACTCCATCCCTGTACACAAGTGAGAAAAAGCCACGACAAAACTAGTTTTATTTGGTCTTCTCTTTTCTGAGATTATAAATACATGCAATGAGCTGAAGAAATAGCTCCATGGCTAAGAGCATAGGCTAATCTTCCAGAGGACCCTGGTTCAAATCCCAGCACCTTCATAATGACTAACAACCACCTGTAACTCCAGTTCCAGTGGATCTGACATACTCTTCTGGCATTCACAGGTACTGCATGCTTGTGGTCCATAGACATACACATTCAGACAAACGTGCAAAATGATATAAACAAATAAATCTTTAAAATAAAATAAATAGTAAAATAAAAATCAATAACATATATATAAAATTTTGGATTTTAAAAATGCTCATCTGGAATATTTCCACACATATATTATCTATCTTAAGTATCATGTCATAAAAACTTATTTCTTCTTTGTTTATAAACTTGTTACTTTGATAGCTTCTATTATGTTAATCAACAGTTGTATTGTCTCAAAATGATTTTCAGTTTCTAAAGTAGTTGTAAATGACAAGCCTCTCATTTCAAAACCAAAACAAAATCCTAGCTTGTGTGTGTGTGTGTGTGTGTGTGTGTGTGTGTGTGTGTGTGTTTGTGTCTGTGTTTTAGTACTTACAGTTGTTTAAGGATCATATACATCTGGTTAGTTTAATTAAACTTCTAGGAAAAATATATTTTTTAATCAATACCTCGTCCAGGGCCACAGCTAATTCCTAGTGCTAAAGCCAAACCCAATAGCCATAAATCTTTCTTAGTTCCTTGTTTGTGAGGTTGTTAGTTAAGGATAAGTGAACATGAACAGTCTTTCTGTGTTTCAAAGCAGGACTCTGGTTGTGCCTTTATCCAGTGGCTCCATGGAAAAAAATCCATCCATTTTCAGAATTTTCAAGTGAATGATCTTCTAAATGGAAGCATTTGACAGCAGGATTTTGTTACTGTGGCTGAAGACATATTTTAAAACCTCAGTTTTGCACACAAAATATTACATAGAAATTCTCACACCCAATTTGTTTGGGTCAATGAGTGACTTAATTTTTATATTCCAAGTACTACTGAAATCAGAGCTGTGTCTAATGGTATCAGTTAATATGCATAATTACAGAGATCCAAACTCTGGACACAGGTTAACAATGCTGGCCAGAGTCAACATTTAATTAGGTTCCTTATGCTCCAGAATGATTGCCCATAAATTCCTGGCAAGTGGACATATGAACTGAAATATCTAGATTTGAGAAGAAGGAAAGGTTGTTTTGACCATTTATGTCTCTTCTGTTCCTCTTCCACACACAGAGACCTGTGAGAGAGTGGGCATGCTGTCGGTCACCTGGGAAAGAACACCCACTTTTCTCTTTACAACTGCAGCACTACCCCATCAAATAAGTCCACGATATCACTAGCTTGAGGTGTGGGAAAGATCTGTGGAACACTGCTTCAGTAGCATGAACAGGATTTCCTAAAGGACAGCCCAGAATGATAGCTTGAGTAGACATTTCACCCACTAATCTTCATCCTTGTCTCTCTTGGTTGCAGGTTTCAGTCTCTGCATGGCAGACTGGCTCTATTAAAGCATATTAACATATGCTTGTGTTGCCAATGCTAAGAACTGTGACAACAGATAAGAACTAGCTTATTAGGGAGGCTGAGATTATCATGTCTATGTTATAATGCTTTGTCTTATTGTTTTTGCATGTTTTTTTCAGCAAAATACAAATTGATAAGGAATAACTTACAAAAGTGGGGTCCAACACCAATTAGGAGGTTATTAGGTTGAAGATCACTGTGTATTGGACTCTGTATGTGTGCACACAATTCTTCTTACCTTTCTGCATAGATATTAAAGATCATGAGGACTGTGTAAAAGATAATCCACAAGTCAAGAACTATTGTCTTTATCCTAAACACTCACCTCATGAATAATAATACATCAGCTCTACCCTGAAGAATCTTGGAAATTTTGCTCTGGTACACACCTGCCTCTGGAGGGTTCTAGGACCCAAGTTTTACCATTTCTTTTTCCCATTGTATATGTTGATTATCTTACTCATAGTTAGACTTTATCTTTCAGTTTATTTTTCTCCTGAAAATGAATCTGGCCTTGGAGCCATGGCTTAGGGCCATGTGGTGATGTGCTGAATATGACCAGTGCAGGTGCCAACATTCCTTACTATGGAACAGAGTTTCCGAGCTGTCTCAGAACATAGCTACTGAGGAGAAGGTCAGAGAACAGAAATCAGAAATCTGGACTTGCTCTTGATTGGTGAAGGGCCAAGGATGCACAAAGAGAAGTTCATCCTTGGGTCTCAACAGTTTGTTTCTTCCAGCAAAGAAAGATGGAAATTTAACCAATATGGCTGCTCAGTGTCACTGGCTAGAAAGGTGGTTCTACTGTTCAGAAAAAAGAAAAGAAAAGAAAAGAAAAAAGAAAAAAGTCAGGTTTTATGCTCTTTAGATGTCCCCATCTGGATCAGTGTTCCAAAGGCTCTTGGCCTCCCAGAAGCTATGCCTTGCCTAGGAAAGTGGCGAACCTCTGGGAACCTGGCTGTCCATAGTCTGCAAGTAGTACTGGGCTGGTTCCTCCAAAGCTTTTTAGTGAGTGGTTTTTATTTTCTTCCAATGCATCTTTGTGCTGTGATTGGATGTTCTTAAACACTTCTTGTCCAACAAAATTTATCATAGCCAGCTTTCACACCTCCTTCTAGGTTTAACTCCCACTACCACTTCCAGAGACTGAGCCACAGTTCATAGCATGGCTTTCAACTATTTCTTAGCCTGACATCCTCTTTTCTTATTGGTTTAGTTCAGCAAACTTTCTTTTGGAGTATATTATAGTCTTCTGCTAAATACAAGGACAATTAAAAACAAGAAGTATGGTGTGGCCTGCCCCATTGCCAGACTTCACAATGAGGTTCACATGAGGCGGGCTTGGGCAGAATGGGGCAAGGTGGTTAAGTTCTGTGAACAGGAGGAGGCATAGAAGGGCACATGACTGCAGATAGCACAGCAAGCTATTCTATCATGATGAGTAACAGGACTAAATTAAGTACCCCTTGTCCTCTCCTGTGAGTATTGACATCTGATGCTTTAAAGGAGAGGAAAGGACCAAAACTGGGTATGCATGATGGGAGTGTAAAGCGTGGGGAGACAAAGGAGAAGAAAAGGGTCTCCCTCCACACTACCACCCTCCCTTTCTTTATTCTACCAGGTCTCTGTCAGACTCGTGAATGAAGACTCTGGAAAACAGGAAGGACTCTGAGTAAATAGGGGTGAGTACTGCAGCTTCTGCTTTTTCCCATTCCAAATCAACTTGACATTTCCTTCTCTACCACATCTCCTGCTGTGGGATGTTCTGTATGTCAAATGTGTTGCTCTGATTGGTTAAAATAAATAAAATGCTGATTGGCCAGTAGCCAGGCAGGAAGTATAGGCAGGACAAGCAGAGAAGAGAATTCTGGGAAGTGGAAGGCTGGGTGAAGACACTGCCAGCCGCTGCCATGACAAGCAACATATAAAGACACCAGTAAGCCACAAGCCACATGGCAAAGTATAGATTAATAGAAATGGGTTAATTTAAGATAGAAGAAGTAGATAACAAGAAGCCTGCCATGGCCATACAGTTTGTAAACAATGTAAGTTTCTGTGTGTTTACTTGGTTGGTTCTGAGTGTCTATGGGCTTGGCGGGTGAGAGAGATTTGTCCTGACTGTGGGCCAGGCAGGAAAACTCTAACTACAAATGGCGCCCAACATGTTGGCAAAAGTTTCCACCTAAAACCTGAGAAAAAAGATTCTAAAACGGAGCTAAAAACAGCTTCCTAGTTGTCTCTCTCAAGTTAGTGGCAACCTGCCAGTTTGAGCTACTTAGGCGGGTTCCTGGCATGTGTGTCTGACCTGCAGTGTGGAGGGAATGAGGTGTCTACAAGTGGCACTTTTCTCTGCTGCGAGGTAGATTTAGCCTTTGCTAGTTAAAAAAAAAAGTTTCTGGGCTATGCACTGCTTTGACAGAACTGCTTCTGATAGTTGATGGTACATATGGCTCCAGACCCAGAGCTGGTGGTAAATTGTACCACAGCCACTTTGGGAAGCTGAGGTGGGTGGAACCAGCAGCCACAGCAGCATTTCAGTCTTACAAAGATGGATATTACACAGGGAATCTGGTTTGTGTTGTCTTTGGGATTTTTAACTACAGAAAAAGATTTGATTGTAAAAGCTGTTGAGTTAAATAAATATGTAAATTTTAAAGGTACCTTGACTTCAAAATTTGGATATAAGGATATGTTGGAAAAGAGTCTCTGCTTTTGTTTCCACAGAAAGCCAGAGGCTGTGGATTTGTTCCAGATTAAGATACATCAGGTTTGACAGCCAAGACCACCTGAAAGGTCTCCAATGACACCATGGCCCTGATGATCCAACATCCAAAATGATTTCAAGGCAACTGGCTCAGAAGTTTACCCTCATGGACTACTCCATAATCCTAAAATTTTCTTTGTGTCCCCATAAGATACAGCACCCCCCTCCAGCAGGAAGTAGTAAGAGAAACTATGCCCAATTTCCCAAAATTATCAAGCTGGCTTTGGAGATGGAATTGGCTTACTCCTTCTCTAAACCCAGACATATTGCTAAAAGAAAAGGTTAAGAGATTTTTATGTCCCAAATCAGAGAGCCCTCTGATGTGGGAGAGAAAAAAAAAGTGTTTTTATTTAAAGCAGGTTGATTATAAATGTGATCTCTTTCTAAAGAAGAAAAGGGGATATGATATAGATATAATAGGATGAAAGGGTAGATTAAGGAACTTACTTTTAAAGAGCAACAACTTGTTTAAAATGTTTTACATTGGTATAGGTTATAGTCTATTGATACAAACTTACAGTTAATTTTGTTATACTGTATGTATATTTCTACTCATGTTTAAGGTATTATGTTTGTATAGCTCATTTGAAATTATAATGGATAATTAAAAATAGATTAATAATTAGTCATCTATGATAATCATACTCATAGCCATGTTAGTTAAGTCTTCTACATATACATAGAGATATTTCAGATAGATAGGTAATCTTCAAATACTTCAAAGACCTACAGAATATGGCATTTAAAATATTTTTAAAAGTTAGACTTTCTGGACAGTGAGACATGTCTGCTCCTGACAACACTGATTTACTTCAGAGAGGAAGATGGGCATAGTAAACACTTCATATCTGATCTTCACCTTGGCAAAAATAGCCATTTGGGCAAGAAACTGTTCTTGCCTGGACTGCTTGATCAACTGGACATGCAGGACCCATAGAAAGGTGACCACGGAACTTTGCTTGACAAAATGGTCCTTCAGGTTCCTGCTTCACAGAGGAAACTGCCAGACATTCTACAGGACACTAAGAAAAGTGACCAAGAGACTCTAGCTCTGTAGGCTGAAGACAAATGCCCCAACTTTACAAAGGAACATTAGGTGACTGTCCAGGCTGCCAGCTGTCTCTGTCTACCCTGCAAGACACAAAAGTTGCTTGCATCCTTCTCCTGGTTCTCAAGTAATATTATATCCTTCTGAGGTCTTTGATGTGGTTGAAAACTAGATAGTTATAATTTCCTCAATTATGATAAAAGGTAAGTTAGATATAAAACCTTAGACTCACAAATATAAGATAGATAGGATATCTTCTTTAATATTGTATCTGTAATTCTTGCTTGATAATTGTTTTGCTATCTGAAATTTTACTATATAAAAGTTAAAACCTTGCTTTTTGAAAAAAAAAAGGGGGGGGGAGTGCGGTGGGATGTTTTGTATGTCAAATGTGTTGCTCTGATTGGTTAAAATAAATAAAATGCTGATTGGCCAGTAGCCAGGCAGGAAGTATAGGCAGGACAAGCAGAGAAGAGAATTCTGGGAAGTGGAAGGCTGGGTGGAGACACCACCAGCCGCAGCCATGACAAGCAACATGTAAAGATACCGGTAAGCCACAAGCCATGTGGCAAAGTATAGACTAACAGAAATAGGTTAATTTAAGATAGAAGAAGTAGATAACAAGAAGCCTGCCATGGCCATACAGTTTGTAAACAATGTAAGTTTCTGTGTGTTTACTTGGTTGGTTCTAAGCATCTCTGGGTCTGGTGGATAAGAGAGATCTGTCCTGACTGTGGGCCAGGCAGGAAAACTCTACTACACTCTCCCTCCTCGAGTAGTAAACAAGACTGATGTTCACATTTCCCCTCCTTTTGTTGTTCCTTCCTTCTACTCTGTTGGTTGGACCTCACTGCAGGCCTTGCCTGAAGGCTGTGGTGCTGTGTCCCAGTCCCTTTCTCAGGACTACACAGCAGCAGCAGCACCTCTTGAGTCCCTTTCTCTTTAATTCTCTTCGTTTTTTTTCTCCAGGGTCCTCCTTGGTGATCTCTATTTGTTTTCTTCTATGTAAACACTGGTTCCTACGTTGGCTCTAAAGGCAGCACTGGTCACCTACCTGTCCAGTCCTCACTTCCTCTGCACTTTCAAAACTGTGTTCTGAAGAAGAAGCCTGCAACTGCTCTTCTCTCTCATCTGCCAACCATATTTAATCACAGGAACAAACGACTCTCTCTATCACTAGTATGGATTTCACTAACATAGCCCCTTCTCACTGTCTCTGGAGCACCCCTGGGGAGCCTTGGTCTTCAGCTACATGGACAAGGAGAGAGTTAAGGGTATGCCTGGAATGAATGAATAAATGAATGAGTGAGTGAATGAATTAATTAATTAATGAGAAGATGAAATGCACATCAGAACCATAGAAATAGAAACGTGCATAACTGTATGACTATGGTCACAAATGCCAACACACACTGTGAAAATTCCAAAGCAAAAATTTATTGGACTTTTTGACCATTTGAATTCCAGATTGTACCAAGTATTTGCTTAAATTATGAGTAAGTGAATAAAATAAATTATCTGACAAAAACAAGTATTCAGAAACAGTCTCAAAAGGTTTCAAGGTGTCACTTTGCATTTTCTAGATTTTATATCTTTTAAAACATGTGACAATCATCAAACTGAGGTGGGCACACACAAAGAAAGTATACCTTACCATTTCTCCAGTTTGCCTCCATAGCGTTATCAAGTATAGGTTATATCCTGAGTTACCTAACAGTAATGCCTAACTCAAGACCCAGAGTACATTAGAAAATTACCCAAATGTGGCATAGTGAGAATTCATTTTTATCTGCAACTTGAAAGAAGAAATGTGTGTGTGTGTGTTTGTGTGTGTGTGTGTGTCATCTTGAATTCATCTAATCAAAATTCTTTGAAATTTTGCCCAAGATTGGCAATACCAGTTGATATTTTAAGTGCCTAAAGATGCTGTGCTATGTGCTTGTTACAGGAGTCTCTCCTGTAGTGTCCTTAGTTTCAGAAGTATTTTTTTTATGGAAAATTAAATTAATAAGTTGGAATGTACCTAATACCAAAACAAATAATTTAGGGAAATAGTAATAACCTTACTTTGACAATAATCCTGCCCAAATTTCATTTTAGAAATGTAGATATCACTAGCTTATTGTCTACTATTAGTATTTATAATTTAACCATCAAGAAATAAAAAGGAGAACATCAAACATTAAAAGTACAATTTTCATAAGAACCCTGTAAATTAGTTTGTCCAGAGAGGTACAACTCTTGCTCACAGTGGTTGTGATCAAGTCATGAATGTCTTTACTCTCTCAAAGTGCACTAATACATGGCATAAATGCAAAGAAAATAAATTCAAAAGGCAATCTTGGCTTTGATTTACTGTTCTCTTATTTCCCAGGGGTCTGGACAGGAAACAAAAATAACCACAAATGACTAAAATATCAGTAGTCCTTGAAATATCAACGTTTAAGCTAAAGCAGGCTAACTTTTTAATCAAAGGCTTTGCTATTTTGATTTACTTAATTCAAACTCCCTCTCTGCAAATATGCTTTTGAATTAAGCAGTCATAACAAACCATAACACAAACATGAATTGCCAACTAATTTGTAGAGCACACTTAGTTCTGTCTATGAAAAAACACAGCTTCCAACTCAGACAGAATGAGAGATAGTTTATTTTAGAGTCAAACTTGAGTGACCATGACCTGAGAACACAGGTTGGGGTTACCCCAAATTCAATTTTCTAATGTGGAAGCAGTTTCATGAAGTTTTTATAGCAACAAAACAAAAAGCCATGAATTAAGGCACTTTAAAAATACAGCGTTGGAATCGCCAGAGAGGAAGTTACAGCAAGAGAGGCAATTCTCCTATTGGCCGCAAATGCTATCTGGGGACAATCTTAGCCTTTTGGTTGGTGGAAGCTAGTGCCCTACTAAATTAATAGAGTCCCAAAGAGGTTTATCTATTAGTGACAGGATTATCAGTTGTGATACAGAGGTGGGCTATTCAGGGTCTAAAGCTAGCACAGGACAAGGAAATTAGCCTCTGTACCTACAACATACCAATTTCTCTACTGCAGTTCTTAACAGTCTTTATAGACACACTTCTTTATGGATCTAAAGTTTTGCCTTGCTTATTAGTCTCTTATTAGTTGAAAACTGACTAAAAGCATCACTGAGCTTCTTGTACTATGGGGGAAAAATTGGGCCTGTTTATGTCATTTTTAAAGTAACAGGAACTAAGAAACTAATCTACAGAACTTTGTAATTTGTATAAAAATTTAATCTGATATAAAGGCACCAGCAAATGAAACCCAGAAGAGGCAGGAAATTTTAGTCTTTTAAATGGATAACAAAACTATTAATTTGAAAGAGTGCTTTATTCAATTAAACTCAAATTTCTTCATTTGAGATTGGGAATAAGATAACTTTCCAAACAAAACACAAAAATCAAACAAACAACCAAAAAAAAAAACAAAAACAAAAACAAAAACAGAAAACTGTAACAAGAGTGAGACAAACTCCTCTTTATTCATGTATCTCTGCAAGTTATATTTTCAGTTATAGACTGATATTTGCAAACAGCTAAAAAACAAAACAAAACAAAATTCCCCATGGAAACTTGATATTAGATGCATAAGATACCCTAGTAAGGACAGAACCTGGTGCATTTTATGGCAAAAATACAACTTGATAGATATGGTTGAATAAACGTCTCTTAGCAGATACTGTCCCTTATACCACTCCATGAACAAACTACACTTGCTTGTTCCACAAGTAAACTCATTCAAATTGTATTTTCCTTCTATCAGAAAACTTCATTCTTGACCTAGGGAGATATCTCTACTGGTAAAGAGTGTGCTGTGCAAATATGAGTACCTGGGTTCAATCACCAAGACCCAAATAACAAGGCTGGATGTAATACTGTGCACTTGCAATCCCAGGGCTGCAGATGTAGAGATAGTCACATCCCTGATTCTCAATAGTCAGACAGCTTAGCCTAATTGGCAAGCATCAGAACAGTTTCGAGACTGTCTCAAAAAAAAAAAAAAAAAAAAAAAGGTAGATGGTGCATAAGGAATAACACCATAGGTGGTCTTCTTGCCTCTCCAAGTGCACACACATACATGAGCATGTGAATGGCCCACAGGAGTCTACTCACTCAGACACATACACACAGAAAATACACATCAGGAAATAACACATATTTTAGAAGACTATAAGTGGGTGCTATCATCAAACAAAAACAAAACCCTGCTTAGACACAATTACTTTTAACTAGTAAAAAATAATCCAGTATATTCTCCAGGTTTCAACACCTAAATTTAAGACAACATATACTAAAATATTCAAGACACATGGAGAATAAAAGTAGAACTGCTGTGGATCACAACATCCTTCGTTTCAGATTTGTCTCCACTGTACTCACACATTCCTACAGAAAGGAAACAGGAATTCAACCTGAACTCCCAGGAATGTCTGTAACTTTTCTCTCATCTGCATACTTTCTTCCAACAAGTCTTGCGACCATCAGATAAAACCAACATGAGTGCATGTATCTCGGGGATCCAGGAGGAGAAAAGAAGTCCTATCTACTCACTTCCACCCCCATCCTTTTCCTCTGGCTATCCAGGCTCCAAAGGATTCAGACTGCACTCACTGCTCTGTGGGCATTTTCTACATTTATTTTGCTAAATTCAAGCCAGGGATAATTCATGCTACTTCTCATTCAAATAACCTAAAATTGTAATCTTATAAGAATAATAATTATGGAGTTAAAAAAAATAACCCTGTGCATGCAATTTATATAAAAAGAAGGATTACAGCCTAACAATCCTTCAATGTTGTGAATGTCAAACTTGGCCTAGCCAACTAGGTTGGCCACCACAGTCTTGTCACTGGTGCACAGTGGCATCACTTTGGCTAGTAAACAGAAACATCACTGCCTTTGTCAGGAAGCTCACTGGACATGAGTTTTAAAACATGGGAATATTAATAAAACCTAGCTTCTCTAGGCTGCTTCCAAGTTTGCCTTCCAAACTCGGGCAAGGATAATATAAAAAATCAAAATGCTGGAGAGAATTGATTTTCTTTATATTATGGCACCCATGTAACATACTTACAATGCTCCATACACAGCTTTGAGTGTGTTACAAAAGGAATACTCATCTGTTTTTTATGATATCATGAAGATGTGCTTTCCTGAAACCTGTCCAACAATGTGAAATTCCTTTACAGATAAGTAAAACATCAGCCATCAAGCAATGTGACCAAGGGCACAGGTACCAAAAAGTAAATCAGGAATTAAACACTCACCACCTGTTTCTGAAGCCTTGGTCCTTACAACTCCATTCTGAGTCCTCTCCTGCTCTACAGAAAGAGTACCCCTTTGTATTTACAGCCTTTGAGGTAAGCATTGATGTAGTGTGACTGAAAACTTTTTGTTAAAGTATTGCCTCTCCTTATTTTTAGAGGTGAAAAAAAGCTTTTGCTTGTATCTGCCAACGTATTCCATAGAGAGTTGTGTTCTTAAATACATCTCTGCATATTTTGACACATTTGTATATTTTCAGGTAGGCTTCACACTTCTGTCTTGGCATGTATATTTTAATGCTCTTTTAAAGAAATAATTCTGTACTTAAGAAATCCAAATATAGCACTTCACCCTTTATTTTAGCTTTTATAGAGCTAACTTTTATATTTCTGTGGCATCTTTTTTTTCCAGACAATTTTATTTATTAACATACAAATAAAATCACATTTCAGCACAAATAAAATATCACCACAGTTGTCCTGGAACTCATTCTTTTCCTTTTTTTTTTTTAAATGTAGAATGCTGTTTATTGAAGGAGAGAGGAGGTCTTAAATACAGGCTTAAAGCACAATGGGAGAACTCTGGAGGGCAGAAGTTCCTAAGACATTTTACAATCTTGCATCTAAACTGTTGACGCCCCATATGCAGGATACACAGACAAGGAACTTCCCTTAAGCATTCAGGAGGGTGGAACCCAGCAGGGAATTAGCATAGGGAGGATATCAAGTTCAAGGGTGGTGGCATATGCCTTTAATCCCAGCACTGGGAAGGCAGAGGCGGGCGGATCTCTGAGTTCAAGGCCAGCCCAGTCTACAGAGAGAGAGAGAGATCCAGGAAAGGCACAAAGCTACACAGAGAAACCCTGTCTTGAAAAACAAAAACAAAACCCAGGTCTTTTCTGTGGCATCTTAGCAGTTTCTCTGTAGAGTCAGTGTCTTATCATCTCCAACCAGATCCACTGACTTGAGGTAAAGCCTGCCTCATAAGGGCGCCATCTTTGCTACTTCTTCAACCAAACTGGACTAGTTCAGAGGCAGAAGTACAGAATCCTGATTAACTGTAAACAATATTAATGAGGTTTGAGTGTATTACTCATAAATTTTAGGGTTTTCTTTTTAACTGAAGAAAGTAGCAACAAAAAATTAGTGAAACATCTGGTTTTTTTGACAGTGTGAGAAAGGATTTGACAGGATAGTCTTTAGTGGCAGATTATTTTCTTATTCTAATTTTTTGTTTGTCTTTAATACTTCCTGTGTTCTACAAGAGAGAGAATTATGAGCCATAAAGAGACATAACTCAATAGATAAAGAGGAGGATCTACCAAAAAAATGTCTAAAGCTGTCAAAAACTGACTTTTCAATATATAAGTATAGATCTGTTCATCAAGTAAAGATAACCATATTTGGCAAAAGAAACTGTAATAATACTTCATGTGGCTTCTCTTTAATTCAACTGTGTTTAAAAGTTTCTATTTCTGGGAGATCTCATAGTATCTGTTTATAGAACTAGCCAGTATGGAGAGACTGTCAGCATAGAATGCATCTGAATATTCCAACAAAGCCTCAGGGTGATTGGTCTGAATCTGAAGTAGAAACTTAGCACCCATACATCTATATGAAATTACAGAAAACACTAATGTGAAATAGAACTCTGCAGTGCAGGAGTTGGTCCATGAGACAAATCCTGTCTCCATGATTTTGTTTTTGATGCCTGTGTCAGTAAGACTACACTTTATTTTTATACGTGTTCTTGTATGTGTGGGCACAATGTGTGATGTATAAGGGGTCAGAGGTAAATCTCTGATGTTGTTTCTCAGGTCCAATCTACCTGGGTTTGTTTGTTTTCTTACTTAAAAATAATTTATTATTTTATGTGTATGTGTATTTTGCTTGCATGAATGCCTGAACCTGTTGCCTGTAGAGGCCAGAAGAGGGCATGGGATACCCTGGAACTAGCATTACAGAAAGTTGTGAGCCAATGGGTGGATCCTGGGAATTGAACCCAGGTCTTCTAGAACAGCATCCAGTACTCTTAATCTCTTAATTTTTTTTTTTTTTGACAGAATCTCTCACTGGAACTTGGAGCCTGATTTGGATGGGCTGACTGGCCAGGAAGCCTTGGGGGTCTGTTTGTCTTGAACTCTCAGCTTCTAAAAATTACAAGCACTCTTCATGATGACCCACATGGGTTCTGGGGCTCAAATGCAGGCCTTCCTAAGTAGTTGGGAAAATTGAGAGAGAGACAGACCGACAGACAGAGACAGAGAGACACATACAGAGAAAGAAATAGCACCTATTTCATAACACAAAGATTATGTAAAATGCAGATTTTTTTTATAAATAAAGTTTCACTGGAACACAGCCAGTCACATTCATTTATGTACAGAGTCAGAATTGAATGTTACAGAGTCAGTATGACCTTTTAAAATGAAAACATTTATCACCTACCTTGACAGTCAAAGCTTAAAGGGAATCCACCGTCAATTTTCATTCTGACACTCTGGAATTCCCTAGTACTTTCAATTTTCATACTACCTATGTACTTCCCTGGTTTAATGAGGAAACTTAAACATTACCATAGTTTGTTTTTATCCCAAATGATATGCAATTAGCAAGAAATATGCTAACAATGAAATCTGTGTACAAGAAGCTCTGGGAATTTTCATTGTTAATGCATTGACTCTAGACTTGGTGCTTGCACTTGGCTAAGAACTAGCAGAGACTCGTAGCATTTTATAAGGACTCATTTATCCTGAGCACCAGCACTGAGTTCCTACATCATTTTCACAAAGGACACAGGAAGTCTCACTGTTCAATTTTAATTTTATTTCAAATTTACAGGAGAATAATGAGCAACAGCAGGGCAGAGAAACTCGGTCCACGTCACTTTTGCTTGTCATCTGCTTTTATTATGTGTGCATCTGATGTGGTTGGCAGGGAGGCACACACATGCTGGCACATGTACAGCAGTTTTGAGGAGATGATTGTTTTCTTCCACCTTTTGGGGGTAAACATTTTTAACTGCTGGGCCATCTGAATGGCCCCACATTTGTTGTTGTTTTTGTTGTTTTCTGAGACAGGGTTTCTCAGTGTGACAGACCTGGCTTTCCTGCAACTCATTTTGCAGACCAGGCTGGCCTCGAACTCACTGAAACCCACCTGTCTCCAAGTGCTGGGATTAAGGTGTCACCAATATCCAGCTTCTACATCACTTTTTAAATGCTACTTTATTTCTTCTTTTTAAAACTTGGTAAATGTTAATTTAGGATAGTCCAAAGGAAAGACACCATGTAAGGATCCACACTACAATTTCAATTTTGTTTTCCTAATATAACTCTTTTCAATGAAGTAGGATAATCAGTTTTACAAAGAGCTTTGTGTAGAACAAATACTAATTAACTAAAAATTTTCTTTAATAAAAGATAGCTACAAACCACTTCATTCATGGAGAGTAACTGCATTGTTTTCATTTTCTTTAACTGTGATCACATTTGTTTGTTTGTTTGTTTTGTTTTTTTGAGACAGGGTTTCTCCGTGTAGCTTTGTGCCTTTCCTGGAATTCACTCTGGAGACCAGGCTGGCCTCAATTCACAGAGATCTGCCTGCCTCTGCCTCCTGAGTGCTGGGATTAAAGGCATGTGCCACCACTGCCGGCCACATTATTTTTAATTTGAAAGAGTACAGATTCTAAACTGTGGATGTAAAGCATGATTTTCAAAACATGGGTCTTAATATTTTGTGTAACAAGTAAGTTCTCAGGCTGCTTAGTGTCCTACTGGGCACATCCCAATCATGTTGTGGATGTTGTAGAAAATATATGGAAGCCTTTGGACTTGGGGTGGTTTGACTAAAGGCTATGGTTAGCAATCTATTTTCTGTGAATTTGGGTTACATTAATTTAAAACTATAATATTTGGAAGAATATTTGGCTAACTATTTTCCATACACTATTACACTATTTTGTTTGAGACAACAAAGTATCTATACAAAGGCCAAGCTTACATGCATACATAATACATATTTTATGTATCCTTCTGTCTTAGTTAGGATTTTATTGCTGTGATAAATTACCATGACAAAATCACCTTAGAGAGGACAGGGATTATTTCAGTTTCAGTTCCATATCACAGTCCATCACTGAGGGAAGTTGGGACATCAAGAATACAAGGTAGGAATTAGAAGCAGGAACTGATGCAGAGGCCATGGAGGGGTGCTTCTTGATGCCTTGCTCCCCATGTCTTGCTCAGCCTGCTTTCTTATAGACCCCAGAACAACCAGCCCAGTGACAGTACTGTCCATAATGAGCTAAACCCTCACACATCAATCAATCAAGAAAATTCATCATAAGCCTATTACAGAACAATCTGGTGGTGGCATTTTCTCAATTGAGGTTCTGTCTTTCAAAAGAACTCTAGCCTGTGTCAGATTGACATAACTGGTCAGCACATTCTTGCACACAATCACTAAAAAGAGAAAAACAACTTGCGGAAACCTGCTTTTGAATGAGTTTTACAAAGAAGTAGCAGAAAACTAAATAATGTCGTGGGCATTTAAATTTTTGTTTCAGATGTATAGGTCAATTTAGTTGATACAAAGTGTTTTAAAGCACATTAGAGTTTTAAGGAACCTTCACAAGGTACTCAGTGCTGCTGTGGATACACAGGTAGCTTTACAGTGATAGGCATACCACCAATCACCACAGACTTTGTTGTCTCAAACAAAATAGTATAATAGTGTATGGAAAAATAGTTAACCAAATATTCTTCCATATATTGTAGTTTTAAATTAATGTAACCCAAATTCACAGGAAATAGATTGCTAACCATAGCCTTTAGTCAAACCACCCCAAGTCCAAAGGCTTGCATATATTTTCTACAACATCCATAACATGATTGGGATGCCCCCAGTAGGACACTAAGCAGCCTGAGAACTTACTTGTTACACAAAATATTAAGACCCATGTTTTGAACATCATGCTTTACATCTACAGTTTAGAATATGTACTGTTTCAAATTAAAAGTAATATGATCACAGTTAAAGAAAATGAAGACAATGCAGTTACTCTCCATCCTAACAAATGTACTTGCATAGTTTTCAGGCTTCTCCGCCTGTGGCATACTGAAGAAGTACAAAACCAGGATTCTTTGTGATTCCCCAGTTAAAGTAAGAAACTTCAACCAGTCACATTCACCCTGTCTCCATGTTGGATCATTCCAATTGGGTTGACTCTTCCAAAGGCAAATTTAGCACAATGCAGGATATATTCACAGCCACAGTTCAGAACTTTCTGTTTATGGAGCAGGTGGGACTGTCACAGCAGATGTGACCACAGCTTAAATGACCACAACCTGTCTAGAAAGATGCCTTCTTCTGCAAAGACCCAGAAACATGAAACAAACCCATGACCCAAGGGATAAGATGACATCTCTACCACCAGTTACATTTCTCCTCTGTGCAGTACAGCTTTAGGACTAAGTGTGCAAGCCCAGCTGCCAACAGGACTAAGTGTGCAAGCCCAGCTTCCAACAAGACTAAGTGTGCAAGCCCAGCTTCCAACTTTAATGTGTGAAATCATTTTTCCTTTTTTCCTCAATCTCTTTCCTTGTGTTTCTTTCTCACTCAAGAAGACATCAATCAGCCTCTCTATCAGTCTTTGAAATTACTTGTTAACCCCCAACATCTTGTCTGCAGTTCTCTTAATTATTAGCTAATTCTCACTAATTTGTCAATGGACTGAGGCCAACCATGACAGAAAAAAAGGGAGACTATAGTTTTAGTCTTGATCCTTTTAATTCTATGAGTCCTTGGTTCCTCATGGATAAAACAACTTAAGAAAAGAACTGAAGCTGTGATTAGCAAGTCTCTCTTTAGAGCCAAGACTATTTCTCCCCCCCAAAAAAATTATGTGTATTATACATATGTGTATTGTTTCATGTTTAAGGTTTAGTCTGAAGTTATATCTTAAGAGAGGTGCTCACTGTTGCCTCCTTTGACTTCTGTGGATGAAACAACAGCCAGTGCTGAACTGGAAGACAAGGAGCAGTCCTAGGTATGACAAAAGGACCCCACCCACCATATAAGGAACAGTGGAGAATGAGTCTCACATTCCTCAGGGAATGCAACATTTAATTAACAATTGTGCTAGCATTGACTTGGCCTGAGATATAAAACTCAATTCTAGTCAAAACAGTTTCATTCCTTAATTGTGGTGTTTGGAAACTGCTTATGAAACCTTCTGTTATGAACAGCAAAAGCATTACTTTTCATCTCTCTGTTGCAGTGAAAATATATCTTTTTCTGAAAGAGTTGATTCTCAGGAAAGTAAAATGCACAAGAAATATCTACTTTTTATACTTCATTACTTATGAAAAAAGAATTATTTTTTCTAATTTAATGTTATACCATAGAACAATATAAGACATAGTTTGAGAAAAAAACAAGCAGCATTATTCTTATCCCATTAAATATGTTGGATTTAATGACGGCAGATCCATCACTTAGGAAAGAAATACAGAATTGCAAAGGTGTCACTGAAAACAAATTATCCATTATCCATTATAATTATGGAAATATTTCGTGTTTTGGTGAACATAGAAGATTCTATTACTCCCAAAGGCTTATATAAATTTACAGACACATCACCAATTTGTTCTTATTATTTCAGTTTCATTGCTTCCTAAATGCACCTATGTTTATTTGTTTGTTGGCTGAAGTAGTGAGAACCCTGCTGTTTTCTACAGACATATCTCACACTGTCCAAGGACAGCTATCGAGGCCTGTTCAGTAGTGGAAGGGAGGCTCTCTCATTTGGCTGCAAGTCAATGTTGTTTTTCTCATCCCCACTGTTTTGGACATATGCTGGCCCAACTAACAATGGCAAACACAGCAAGCTGTCCCCAGTAAGACACTGATGAAGCCATCTCACAAGTAAGACAAGTTTGGATATTAACATGCTAAGAAAATAATATTCAAGGATAATCTCCCTTTGGAAAACATTTAGTCTCCCAATTTTAAATTGTAAGGTAAACAAATGAGGGTGTACTCTTCAAAGATACATTTTTCAGTCCATACTTGCACATTTTAGATGCAGAAGAGACTTAGCCATAACTCATAAACACTATGAAAATGGTATGGGAACATAGAAAAATGAAAACTCAGAGATGAATTTATAATAATGTTCTGGAGGAAGGTACTTCCTAATATTTCCATGACAAAAAAATAGCACAACTTAAAAATGTAAATACTGGTAGTAGTTCAATAAATTAGATTAATATAATATTAGTACAGACATGGTATCTTAATTAGAAGGAAGAGGAGTAGAGACAAAATGATTATCACAAGTATGTGCTACAACATAGATGAGAGCTTGAGGCAGTTTTTAAGGAGAAAATTAAAAATAAAGTCTCCCTTAAAATTCAATAATTTTAATTTAAAGGAGCATGTTATAGCAATATTAAAGTTTCTATTATAATAAAACCAGAGGATAAGTTAACTTTTTTTCCTTAAGGAAAAATAAAAGTATATAAGTAAGAAACTACTTTCTGGGTCCTCACAAAGTTTTGAACTATATACAACTCTATTATAAACTATTTTCAAATTTCCAGAATCTTTGATCAGTATATGTAATCAAACTAAAACCAGGTAAATAAGACATGACCTGTGTTAGACAGAAAAAAAAAAATCTTTTATACAAAAGTTTAGCCAAAGAGGTATAACTTCTGTTTATTTAAATTAAAAAAAATAGTGTGGAAAGAAATGAAGGGGTTATAAACTAACTTAAATATATCTTATGTTCACAAATAAAATATTTACTAAGACAAAGATATTCCCCAAATTAAGCCACAGATTGCATGTAATATTTACCCAGTTATCATCTACTGCCTCTTCAGAATTCACAAGTTGATTTTAAAATTCACGTGGAGAAGAGTAGAAAGTAGAGTAGCCAAATAACCTCAAAGAGAAGAGTAATTCAGCAGCCCTGCAGGTCCTACCATCAAAACTCAGCGCCAAGGGAAGAGCTGAGGAAAGGAAGGGCCGTAGGGCTGATGACCACAGCAGTGGAATAGGTCTTAGCAATTGAGAAAACCTTTTACATTTACAGACAACTGACTTCAGACATCAGTGTTAACAATTCAGCATAGACAGTGAAGTCAGATAAATGTATACATAGATAATTAACTCAAATGGACCATGTATCAAAATGTTCAGAACTGTAACTCTCAAGTTCGGAAGACAACACAAGAGCAAATTAACAGAACCAAAACACAGGAAAACATAGGAGAAAGATGCATTTCACTACATCAGAATTAACAGATGTTGCTGAATATAAAACCAGCAGCCCACAGAATAGAAGACAACAATTTTAAGTCATGCATCTGTCTATCAAATGCACATAAAATAAACTCATACAACTCAACAACACAACATGAACAACTCAATTAAAAAATAAGAAACAGACTTAAGAGGACAATTTCCATATAAAAGAGCAATAAACACTTGAAAAATGTTCAGCATTATTAGACTTCAGAAAAATATACATAAAAACTATAATGAAATACCAGTGTATATACATTACCATGGAATATAGAAAGCACATATTATAACAAATGCTGTCAAATACTTATTTCCAAACAAGTTCTTACAAGGTATCCATAGAGAAACAAAAATACATCCATACACCAAGAGAAAAATTGCACATGATGTAAATGTACACTTAAAACCTACAAAATGTAAATGTTTACATAACAAGTCAATAGTAGAATCATCTAAACATGTATCAGCCGGTAAAGGGATAAATAAAAATGGCAAATGCATAGAAGACAATAATTAATCACTAATAAAAATGAACGAAGTATTCATGTTATAACAAAGATGACCCTTAAAAACATTTACCAAGGGAATGAAACAAATCAATAAGGAAGTTCACATATCATGATTCCACTCCTTTCAAATGTTGACAGTAGGTAAATATGTAGGCATAGAAAGTGGTTTAGTGACTGCTCAGAACTAAGGGAAGGAAAAAGGATTGGTTGCAGTGTGTGTGGTTTTTCTTTTGCGGAGGAAAACTATTAAATATTGGACTGTGATAATGATTGGTCAATGATGTGACTATATTAAAGAAAACCAAGCTATGTATTTCAAAATTTTATTTTTAAATAGGATGTATATGTGTGTGTCTGTGTGCAAGCATAGTACAGGTGCCCCTGGAACCCAGAAGAGGGTGTAAGATCTCTTGAATCTGAGCTAATTGGCAGTAGAATAATGTGGGATCTGGACACTGAACTCATGAACACTCCTTTACATGAGCAGTGCATACTCTTAATCCCTGAGATTCTCCAGTTCTTTAAGTGGATAAACTTTGGTTTAATTAACAACTTCACTAAGTTTTTTCTTTACTACACTGAAATCTAAGAGCAAAGAAAGATTAATAGATTAAGCAAAATGCTTTTACACCTTTAAGGATGAATGTTTGGAAACTACTATACTGTATTTCCCAAAGAAATTTTGAAACATGACAATGAAAGTTGTTCAATGACTTGTAAGAGTGTTTTCTCTCTAGTTGTTAAGGTAATGTTTTTTCCTTGAGTGCACGCTGTTACCATGCCCGTGGAAGAAGCTCATCATGGTTCCAGGAGAAGGCACATTACCCCCACAAGTTAACAACTCCTTTCCCTAAAGCAATAGGCCTTTCAAGCAAGGAAGGAAGGAGGTTTCACTTTTTTGTTCTTTTCCCAGTACTTCAGATCTCCAAGAGTCATGCTGTACCAAGGAGTGACAAGAGTGATCTTTGGTGCTTTGGCTAGGTCACCATTTTCCAAAGTCTAGGGCAAAGATGAGACCTACAATCTGTCCTGCATACAAGATGTGTTGGGGTGTAGGTGGTGCAGGAATTGTGGGAGTGGCCAGTGGCCAACCAATGATTGCTCCACCATGATACCCATACCATGAGAGGAAGCTCAACCCTAACACTGCCTGGAACACCAGGACCCAGAGGCAGGGCAGCCCACAAGACTGGCAATTAAAAAAAAAGTCAATGAAATGATTCCTAATGATATTCTGCTATACTCATAGATTGTTCCTAGCCCAATAGTCATCAAAGAGGCTTCATCCAGAAACTGAAGGAAACAGATACAGAGAGACCCACAGCCAGACAAACATTAGGAGGAACTCAGGGAATCCTGTAGAAGAGAAAGAGGAAGAGGAAGGATCGTAGGAGCCAGAGGGGCCAAGCAAACCCACAGAATCAACTAACCTGAGCTCAAAGGTGCTCACAAAGACTAAATGGACAACCAGGGGCCTACGTGGGCCTGACCTAGGCCCTCTGCATATATGTTATGGTTGTGTGACTTGGTTTTCTTGTGGAACTCCTTGCAGTGGGATCAGGAGCTATCTCTGACTCTGTTACCTGCTTTTGGGATCCTTTTTCCTACTGGGTTGCCTCATCCAGCCTTGATAGAAGAGGAGGTGCCTAGTCTAATTGCAACTTGATATACCATAGCTGGCTGATGTACATGGGAGGCCTGCCTTTTTTTGAAGAGAAACAGAGGAGTGGAAGACGGTGGGGTGGAGGAGAGACTGAGAGGAGAGGAGGGAGGGGAAACTGTGGTCAGTGTTTAAAAACAAATAAATAACAGATGATGTCTAAGCACCATCTAATTGTAGTGTGTGAACCACAGCCACTTGTATTCACCCTCTGCCTCTCCTTAACAAGATCTTTCCCTCAACCTACTAATGTGCCCTCCCTGTCTATAAGGAAGCTGATCCATGTGGTAACGGCAATTTCCATAAGATCAAAATATCCCACAGCCAATCACTTCTCTCCCCTCTTGCGATACAGACCACATCCTCAGAAAGGTGGCTTAACATGTACCTCCACTCATTCCACATCGACATAGGGTCTACTATATGCCAACCATTGTACTGAGTTCAGAAACAGAACATAAACACTCAACTGCATTACAGTAAGGAAGTACTAGGTCAGAGAAACACAAAGCACACTGGCATACTGCACAGGAAGGTTGTGGAGCTGGCTATACCCAGGAAAGCAAGCAGCTATCCGAAGGCACACCAAGTGGGCAGGAAGCAGAGGGGCTAGTGCTGGCTATGTAAATGACACATAGGCTAATACTGCCATAGTTAGTATGGGGCTAAGAAATTAATGTTAATGAGTGGATGTCTTGTATGAAATACTGTTGATCTCTTGAGATCTATTTTTCTTATTTCTTACAACTCTTTGAGGTGTTCAGTATTTTGGTCTCTACTTCCTAGTAAGGTATACTTGTGTTTCATGCCTAGTATCTCTACATTGACACATAACATATATGTAAAGATGTGTCAGGTTAGTCTGAAACTGGGCTGAAAATTAAATTTTAATCCAGTAATCAAATGAACCTTCTGAAAATATTAAAAAGAACATTAAAATAAAATGTGCACCTTTTGGAAAAGGAACACTAAGTTTCTGGAGTAGAAGGAAAGTGTGCTCATCACTGTGCGTTCTCCTGCATGTTTCAGATATCTGTCCTGCTGTGGATTACCTACTCAGGTGATGAGTAATCAGTCTAAAAAGGTATAGGAAAAATCTCAGATTTGGGTCAACTTGATTTATCTTTGAAAGCTGAAATTATATTTATGAAATGCAAGCAGGATTACTTCTATTTACATGTAAATATAAACATCAGACTTTAGAAAATGATGGCCAAAGACACCAGGTCGATGGCACTTATTTTGGAAGAGTTATGGCTACAAAGCTGTTACTAGATGGTTGTTAGCAGGTGACAACTACTTCCACATTCCAGCCCAATTATGCAGAATAGGGAAGAAATAACCAAAAACTGTGGAGACCATAAGCTACTCAATGCTCCTATAATATGAAAGGGATGCAAAGAAAATAGCCAAGGGCTTGGAGAGAGGCAGTAGAGGCTTTCCTGGGTTCAGTGTGCTCCACGGCTCCCCTTCCCTCTTAGTGTAAAAGCTTGTCCTTCATCTTCAGATCAGTGGAAAGGGCTTCAAAGTATAATTAGAGAGACTGACATGTTTAGACTGCTTTCTGACTCAAGCTTGAGAAATACAAGGGCATGGAAGAACCCACTTGGGAAAGGATGTTTTAGCTAAGAAGATATCTAAAGTCTATGTCATGGGACCTGTATTGGGGCCAGCAGCCAAAGAAAATGGGACAAATAGCCTGGGACTATCTTAGAATTTGCCCACGTAGGACAATGGGGCAACTTCAGCAGGAACTGTTTAGCATGATGAGAACCTACGGTCCCATAGAACAGGAAATTGTAAGTGGATATACAATGAGGGGTGCCCACCAGACAAAAAAACTAATTAATCATTGGTTCAAAGCAGGTAACACCTCGCCCCAGTAATGCACTTCCTGCCTCTGTACTGGTTTTCTCACCTTCACCACTGTAGGAACTTGACTGGAGAGCAGGGATCAAGCACGAAAGCACAGGAAACCACTAGGCTAGCCATGGTAATCCACACAGTGGACCTCAGCCAGAAAGTGGACGACACCTTTTCACTTTGAATAAAGTTTACCTGTTACACTGAGAACTACTGTCATGAAATGTTCTAAAGCCAACATGGCTTGAAGATTTTTATTTCTTAATGTGTTAGACAAGACATAAGGCCCTTAGTTCACCCACAGTGGAGGGTCTGATTTTCCCCACAATAATAGTTGGAGTGAGTATAGGTGAAAGAAATTAAAGTTGGCTTGCTCATAACATCCTACCAAAACCACATCATTAGTATAAAAGTTGTAATGGTTATTATACTAATGGAGTAACAAAGTAGTCCAAAGAGAAAGAAATGTGGGTCCCATCTTAGTGTGTGAGAATTCAACAAAACAGTAACACATAAGTCCAATGCAACCTCAGCTTCTGTGTCCATAGCACATGGTGTGTAGATTTAGGGGAAGATACTGGAAAGAGCCATGCTTGTGACTGAGAGGATGTTGGCCACATAAAAGTCCTGGGACTTCACCCCTTCCCCTTCTTCTCCAAAGTTCCTACCCAGCCTGTGAGAGCATTGTGAATAACTGGAAATAAGCTATCAGAATAAAATTTGTGTTTACTTGATTTTTGGACTAGAAAAAAAGAATGTGTTTTCTGAAGCTTCTTAAAGTGAAACCTTTAAAATATAAGAAGAATAGCTACAAATAATGATTGATCTGCAAGGATGGCTGAATACATGAATCTCTCCAGGGCCCCATTTTTAACGAAAAGAAAAGCCTTCTGTATTTGAAGCCTGAAGCCTACCAAACATACAAACATCCTTTAAGCAGCTTTTAAAAATGTTATATTGCTGGTGCTTGTTTATTCTGGTCTCATATATTGTGAAAAACTTATAAATGCTGGATTGTTTCAAGTTCAGCAGCTGGTGGGCTCACTTGTAAAAAGAAATATAATTGTAACTAAATGATGAAATTCAACTAAATATTTACTAAGCCCCTAAAATACAAAACGCCCAATGTAAAACAACAATTAGCATGTGAATAAATAAAACTTTTATATTCTTGTTCTAAATTACAAAAGTAACAGTATGCTTGTGGAAAAACATTTCCTTAGGATAAGAAGAAACTAAAGAAAGCCAGGCTTTCTTCTTCTTACTTTGAGCCCAGGATGCGTCTCGTGGAGTCCCTGCTTATTTGCTCTGTATTTTCTTCACGGGTATAGTGATATGCAGCTTCTGCATTCCACTGGAGTACACACAAGAGGAATGCCAACACAAAATTATGCAATGGCCAGGCACTTTATTTCTATTTACATATGTACTAAAGAAAATTGAGAAAGAAAGGAATTTAAAATACACCAGGAAAATTCATGTTAGACATAAAGAAAAACTCATCATTATTTTAAAAGTAACAAACCATAGGATAAGGATCAGAAAACTTTCAGACAGCCTCCTTTGATCTATGTCTGTAAATCAGTATCTCATAGAGAATAGACCTAAAATGTTAAATTAACAGGAATCCAAAATAGTTTCTCCTAATTTCAAAGTAGCCATAGTCATATTTATTGCTAAAGTAGCTGGAAATTTGAGCATAGAATCTTAGCTTAGCTTAAATTAAAATGCTATAGATTGCTTAAGCATCCTTCTTGGGTCTGGTGGATTCCTTAGTGAGCCATCTGATTTTCTCAAGAGATCTTATCCAGAAATTCTAAATAAACCCCAATATCAATAGCTTTCCTAATGCACCACACAGAAAAGAAACTTTTAGAAAGATTGTCTAAGCCACTAGGAAATCAGACACTAATTACTCCATTTATTTAGGAACTCCCATGAGTAATTTAGTCCATCTTCCTTAAAGCCATTCAAAAATCTATCTCATCTTCTATGGAATTATGAATTATTACCAAAAGTTTAACAGACACATGAAAATGTGTGGGGAAACAGTGAGAAACAGAAGTTTCGTTGAGTTAAATATCAACAGAAGTCACGGTAAAATTTAAAATGTTCAATTTACTTCCAGGGAAACACTTTTCCATATGTGGAGCTTGGCTGCTGACGTCCAAGCTGGAATGAGGCAGAAATCAGGGAATCTAATTAAAGATCAAGAGAACATCTGGAAAGCCAGCAAATATTATCAAGACAGGAAGATGCTCTGGCCTTTTTCAATGCATTATTTGGTTCTTTTATGGATATGTGTGTATTGGGGGTGTGTCATGGTTTGAAGGCAGAGATCAGGTAAGGGTGTGTGAGTCAGTTCTGTCCTCCCACAATGTAGATCCTGGGGATAGAAGTCAGTTTATCAAGCTTGGCTGCAAGTGTTTGTAGCTGGAGAGCTTCTCTCCAGGTGCCACCAAGCCCCCGCAGTCCTATAACCCACATATAAAATAAACACACAAAAAAAACCACAAAACACACACACACACACACACACACACAAAAAAAAAAAAAAAAAAAAAAAAACCCAAAAACAAAACCAAAAACCACAGATCCTTATATTATTTAAACAGCTTGGCCATTAGCTCAGGCCTACCATGGTCTAGCTCTTACTCTTACAATCAGCCCATTTCTATTAATCTATACTTTGCCATATGGCTCATGGCTTACTGGTACCTCACATCTTCCTTCTCCTGGCGGCCACTCGCAGTGTCTCCTCCTCAGCCTTCTACTTCCCAGAATTCTCTTCTCTACTTGTCCCACTTATACTTCCTACCTGGCTACTGGCCAATCAGTATTTTATTTATACAGAGCGATATCCACAGCAAGTGTCTTTACCAGCTGAGCCATTGTGCTAGACCATTTTGGATTTTTGATGACATAGTTATCATTAGGATCATGCTGTGCTTGTCAATTGTTTGATGTTCTTGAACATCATAAGCCCAACTGTAAGAAAAGTTGCACTTTGGGGCATTTTCTCCTTTATATTTCTTTTCAGTGAGTCCCTAGTTCATCTCAGCTCATAAGCATAGAATAAAAGAGTAATGAATAGTTTAATATAAAGTAACACGAGTGAATCCAGCTGCCTTTGCCTCTTCTGTGTTGCTATAAGAAAATACCGAGTCCGGGCTATTTGAAAATTCAGGTGCTTTACATTTGGCTCACATTTCTGGAAATTGTCAAGTTCACACTCATGTAGCCACATGTGTCAAGGGCTGCATGCTGGTCCATAGCAGAGCAGATGGCATCACATTCAGGTTAAATGTGTGACAGTGTCCGGCAGCACTGGTAGGGGTGGTGTGGCCTCACAAGCTGCTTTCCCTGTAACTGATAATCCATCCCTTAGGCATGGTGTCACTCCTTTCTGAAGTCCAGCCTCCAGGACTTCCCATGGCCCATGCTTCCTAGAGGTCCTACCAACTCCCAGTACCATCACAACACTAACTACAGACAGCTACTTTTATGCCTGAGTCACACAGATGTTAACTACTGTTTTCATCTACAAGAAATCTGAAGATTCTTGCTTATAGTTACAGAAGACATAACATGACCCCACCCTAGGAGTCTAGCCCAGAACAGTAATTTTATTTCAATACAGCCATGATTTGAGGAGGAAGCTTTCTGAAAGCCTGCAAGAATAACCTGCAATTTCAGAACAGAGGAGCTTTTATTACAGAATTTTTCCTCTGCCTTTTTTTGTCTATCTTTCTTTTTCTCTTTCTTTCTTCCCCTTCTTTCCTACCTTTCTCTCTTTATTAATTTCTTTCTTTCTCTTCCTTTGTTTCCTTCTTTTCTTTTCAAAGATAGGATCTTAGGCAGCCTATAGCTTGGGAGGAGCTCACACTACCTTAGCAGTCCAGTATGATCCTGACCTCCTTATCCTTCAGCCTTCCCCTCTGAGGATCTGGAATTACAGCAAGTTCTACCATGCCTGAATTCACACACACACACACACACACACACACACACACACACACACAGAGAGAGAGAGAGAGAGAGAGAGAGAGAGAGAGAGAGAGAGAGGGAGAGGGAGAGGGAGAGGGAGAGGGAGAGGGAGAGGGAGAGAGAGAGAGGATTTTACATAGCCTAGGCTGGCCTCAAACTTACTCTACAGCTAAGGCTAGTCTTGAACTTCTGACTCTCTGGTTGCCACCTTCCAAATGCAGATATTACAGAAGTATACCACACCTGGCTACAAAACTTTTTATGGCATATGCTTTCTCTAATTAAAAAGTCACTGTATTTTTATAACAGAAAACAAACAAATTACAAGAAAAAGAAAACAACATGACTCTGCCATCTATAAACAATGTGAGATTCATATCTGAATTATACATATAATGAGATCAACAAATACAAGACAATTCTCATCTTGATCATTTCAGTATTATAACACACCTATCACCATGCTAAAAAAAACTCAACTGCTGTCTATATATCTAATGAAATAATCTAAGATATAAACTCATAATGATTAATTTAACAATATTTTAATAAAAGACATTTAAACTTTCTTCAGCTTGTTATATTTAAGTATCCTTCAGGTTCAAACCTACATAATATGTTAGGCAAAAGTGAGAAATGCAAATAAAAATCAGAAAATGTAATCAACAATTGGAAATTTTGCCTAAAGTATCTGTATGCATGAGTTTGAATGTGTGTATAATAGAATGAGATAATATTCAAAGTACTTTATGTATTAAAATTATTTTCTATTATTTTCAGTGTCAACAATATCCACCCTCATTGTCTCATGTAAAAGACATAAAAGACTATTGCACAATTCCACTTAGTTGCCCAAAATTAGCCATTAGAACCGTTTGTCAATTATTAGCATTGGTTCCAACTTTAGTATCAGACTTATGGAAGACTTTCCAATCCTTTGCCACAAGTAACACTGCTGAAATGGAGATTTCTGTGTGTAAGGCATTTTCTATAATTAGAATTGTTTCCTTAGGAGAGGTTCCCAGAAATGGAATCAATGAATCAAATGCCATGAACTTGTAAATCTCTTGATACCTACTGCCAAATGACTTTCCAAAAGCATTGGACCAAATTACATTTCCAGCAGCAGAGCATGAGAAAGTTTTGAGAGAATGAGCAACTTAAACATTATAGGAGCCTTTTGAACACAATTTTAACTTGATGTCAAGAAACAATGAAACCTTAGAACTTTAGGTGCATATATCACTTACCTGCCAAATTAACGTCAGTTGGCTAAACATGTTCTATACATAGGGAATTGAACTGGTTATGTGTTGAGGTTTGAACATGACATGTCCCTCACTGTGTTGTGTTTTTGAACACTTAGTCTCCAGGTGATGTGACTGTTCAGAGGTTGTGGATTATTTGGGATATAGAGACTAGCTGGTTGCCATAGGCTGTCAGGAGTGGTCCTTAAGGGTTATAACTGGAAATAACATTTCCAGCTAGATCTCTATGTTTTCTGATTGTCAAAGATGTCAGAAGCTGCTGCATGAAGCTCACAGGGACATGGAGCTGTTCTATCCTGAAATCCTTTCCACAATGGATTAAAGATCCAGAGTCATGAGCCCAAATAAGTCCTTCCTCACATACATCATTTTCTTCAGTTTCTCTACCACAGAAATGAGAAAAGTAATATAATAAGGAAGAACACTTAACCTGGAGCTGTAAGAGATGATTCTAACAGGATATAGACATAATGATACACACCCATGATTCATAAGAACAATGGTAAGGATCATCTAACCCAGTCCAGGAAGAAAGTTCACAAAGTATTCTTAGAAACAGTAGGGTTTACCCTGAGGATTAAATAGAAGTTATGAGGGAAAGGAAAGGATGAAGACACCAGAAGAAAATCAGAGCAGAAAGGTCAGCATGTGTCCTGCATTCCTTGAGGAAAAAGAGAGTAACTGATGTATCTGTTATCCTTACTGCATCTAGAACACGCAGATGCTTTGTGGATTATACACTTACAGTGGACCTCCACTTGGATTAACGGGAAAATTAGTGAGATTTAAAATCAGCACAATTCAAAGAGCTCTTCAGTGACTCTCTTATCGGTACTGATCATATATCACCACACTCACTGCTAGGAAATGCCGAGCCTGCAGCTGCCAGCTGGAGATGCAAACCCAAGAACACTCTCCTATCTAACCATTGACGCTGGCAGAGAGAGCAGATAAGCTCTCGTTCCCTCGCTGGCCACAGGTGGAAAAGTCGGAGACAGTCAAAATCCATGAAGACTTCTTTTTAAATAACTGTAATTCAAATGTTCCAACCTTTGGTCACCTGGAACCACTGGTCACCTGGAATCAGTGGTCTCCCGGAACCAATGGTCACCTGGAATTAAAGCATATACTTCTGAAGATTAAGACTGAGCTCACTGTGGAAAGTGCAGGGAAAAAATTAAGATAAGTTCTCACAGTACAGCTCGTTCTCAATTGTTTGGTTTGACTTTTTGAAGTCTCCAGCATGAATTGCCTTTAAAAGTTTCTTCTTAAAACAAAATTGCTATCATTTATTTTTTACTGAATTTTTACACATCATTAAAGCACAGCCATTTAGCCTTTAAGACAACCATACTGTTCTTAAGGAAAAAGGCATCCCCTAAACATAGGATTTTTAAGATTTTTATTTTACAATAAAACAGGCCACAGGCAAATAAACACAGTTCTGAGTTAAAAGGAGCAGGAGCATTAGGTTTCAGAATTATCGTAAAACAGGAAGGTTGTGAGGGTGTAACAGAGGATGAAAGCAGTCCTGGCCCTGGAGGCTTCCTGCTGGCTGCTGGCATAGGCCATGCCAAAGCACACGCTTTGCAGCGTGTGTGTGTGTGTGTGTGTGTGTGTGTGTGTGTGTGTGTGTGTGTGTGTACACAAAGGTCCATGGCTTTGTGGCTCAGCTATTTTCTTCAAAACGTCTAGTTCAGAAGTAAAAGACAAAATGAAAGGTTCAGAGAGTTAATTCAGTCAGTCTTGACTCTAACTTGCTTCCAGGATACTTGGATTACAAAAGGGTTTTTAAGCTTGTGCATATTCACACTTTCTACTGAGAGAATGTCATCTGGGAGCATCATCTCCCTGGAGGATGACTCTACACGTTACACACACCTTCATGCCCAGAACAGCTCACTCCTCCAGAGCTGCTAATTGAATTTCTCTTGGAACAATTCATTTAAAACAGTTTCTTAGAGAAAGACTAAATCCCAACGTTGAGAAATAAATATGGCTCAGGGTATCCAGTGTGGTAAAGAAAATGCATGGTGTGGTAAATAAAGAATGTCGTGTCCACAGGTACAGCCACATTCCCAAGTAAGAAGTGCAAGAAGACTATGCCAGTGGGGGAAGCGGAACTCTGTGCCTGATAACACAGAAACCTTGGTCATGACTCTTCCTCACAAGGCAGGCTCAGCTCCTGCTAAGCCTGAGCAGTCACTGCACAAAGGGAAGCTGTGTTAATTGGGCTCTGTTCTCTGCAGTCTGCTTGCATTGGAGTTTAGTAGTTTTTTTCTCTCTTTCTTTTAGGCTTTTCTTTTTTTTTTTCTTTTCTCAGTTTGATGAACTAAGTTGTGGCCACTGTGGAGCCTGCAAATTAGGTGACAACATAGAAACTTGAATTCCAGAACACAGACAAGAAACAATTGACATTGATGTGCACACAGAATATGTAAATTAACTTCAAATATCTTAAAGGTTCAAAGAAAAGAAAATCTGAATATCTTGTTCATTTTGCCAGATCTTAAGAGTACTTTACTTATAATTTATGTTTTTACCTGTCATCTTATATGCACTTGTTATATAAATACTTGATGTCTTTGAATAAAATATATGGGAATATTAAATTAGAAATATAAACTTTCATATTAGTCATGGCCTAAAACACATTTTTGCATAATTTTAATCAGAATTATCACAAAGGATTATTTGATAATTCCAGCAATTCTCAGTCTTTTCATATGCCCATATACAAAAGAATACAATACACTGACAAGGACAAACATGATTATGATAAAGATCAGATGGTTCTTTTCCTCATGACACAACAATGCACAGGAGACATGTGCATTCAGTGCCCTGTGATGAGTGGGACGGCATCTCAGCAGCCCAGCACACCATCACCTGCTGCACACAGCTGACCAAAGAGACAGAGAATCCCCACACAAAATGGCTAACCTAGTTTAAAAAATTCTGAAGCAATGTTGGTTCTCCGAAACTTAAGCAACAAAAACAAGTACTTTCTCTCAGCAGGCCAAATTCTGAACAAAAAGTGACCTTGTTTGTCAGTACAAAAATAGTATAAAAATCAGGAGGCACACACAACAGACTATCAAATCCTATCACACCCACTTGCATTGATGCTAAGCCATGTGTTTAGCTGTTGGGTGCTTGTGGTGGTGTCCTTTGCTTGGTCAGGAGGACAGGACACACACGTTTCCTCTACCTTAGTAGCTGCTCCTCCTTGGTCTGTGTCTCTGCCTCTCTCTCCACAGATCTCTTACTTCTGCTGCTTCTGGGCTCACTTCTTGGCCCTGGTCCCTATCTAGCATCACATTCTCCCCAAGTTCAGCCTAGTTCAGAGGCACCACAGTTTCTTAAGCTATTAGCCCACTCTTGGAGAGACCCTGGATGTTTACTGCTTCAGACAATTACAAATAGCGACACAGTGAACTAATGCATATCGTTTGTGTGTGGACCTAAGTTTTGATATCTGTTGGTTAAATTCCCAGGTATGTATCTACTGGATAAAATGGAAAATATATATCTTAACATATAGTAAATGTCCCCAGAATGGCGGTATCATTTTACATTCCCACCAGCAAGGTATGAGTAACCAATTTCTCTGAATGATACCCTGAATTTAGTATTGTCATTATTATTAATTTTTTACTTTTAGCTGTCCTAATTACTATTTCATATGCTCTTGTCATCCACCTGAAGACTCAGGGTGTTAAACATCTGTAAATTGTTCATATTTCATATACCCTCTGTAGAGAACTGCCTCAATGTTTTAACATTTTCTTATTGTCCTATTTATTCATTTTACTGTTGACTTTTGAGAGTTATTTATACCTTATCCAGTTATCTGCTGTAAGTACAGTTGGTGAAAATGTAGCTTCTGAACATAGACAAGGTTATATTCAGACTGGCATGCACTTACTAAAGGAGTAAACCCAAAAGCTTATTATACAACAAGTGCAAATATCATTAAACAACTGAAAAAATAGCTATTATTGTTTCTTCCTTAGCTTGTCAACATCTACATGTTCTCTATTTTACCCCTATTACAAATTTAAGTAAAAACCCAATAGGCTCAAATATATATATATATATATATATATATATATATATATATATATATATATATGCTGTTCTGTTATTTGTATACACTCAGTATAGTATAGTATATACTCCATATAGCATATATTATTATAGGTCAATAACATAACATAGGCCTCTTTTACACTATTTTGTGTATGTGAATGGACCTACAGCCTCTGGGCTTATCTTCTTTACAATAGGCAGACCGTTGACCAATAGATTTCCTTTTAGTATATTTCTGAGATTCAACTATAATCTTTATTTACTGAAAACCAAACTAACTTCCTTATTATATGTGGCATTGCCTTTTTGTTGTTGTTCTGTTTTTCAAGACAGGGTTTCTCTGTATAGTCTTGACTGTCCTGGAACACACTTTATAGACCAGGCTAGCCTTGAACTCAAAGATCCTCCCAGCTCTGGGATTAAGGGTATGCACCACCCACCACCAGGATAGTGGCATTGCTTTTGAAAAGGGTTTTACAATCATCAGTTCTTTGTCATAAAATGATTTTGTCTTAGCATCATTTAATGCTTATAAGTGAGGCTGAAACCACTCTGTTTCTCCTAAGTATGTTTTAAAGTTAGGATTGTGTCTGCCACACCACTGATGACCACAAGTTTACAAATATCACTCTGTCACTGCTTCATAGCCCAGCCAGGGAACGAGCTCATACAGGCTTTCAGACAGAAGAAACAGCAGAAGGGCTGGAAAGGAACTGGTCGAATTCAGAGAAAACAATGGAGGCAAGGTAGCCCAGAGTTTGGCATGTTCTACTCCCTCTAGGAGAGGCAGGAGTATAGTATATGAGATCATAGATATTGGGCCCGTAAGCACAGACTAAAACACCTGAAAAGCTACCTAGTGGATCATCTTCACTGCATATAAAGCTGGAACTGTGAGAATGGATCTGGGAAAATGGAGAAAACTAGTCAGTTAAAGGATATGGAGCCAGTATAGATGCTGAGCCATAGTGTGAGGGGTGTCCTAGAGATAGAAAGAAGAGCGGGTTTGGGGCCAGCAAAAGAATTTCTATGCATACCCTTCAATATTCATTCAACATTTCCCATTAGCAAAACCTGACAAAGACCCAGGAAAGTGCCTGGAATGGATATTTGCTAGAATCCACCATTTGCAATGCCAAGCAGGTCAGAGGAGGAGATGTGCAGAGTCACCAGCCCAACAGTGGTCAAGGAAAGACAAATCAGACAGATTTCAATAGAGAACTGCATTTTAGCAGCTCTGGTAAAAGAGCCAATGTTAAAACTGCTGTAAAAATTTAGCTTTACTGACTGCAACTGAATATTATCTATGGCAACTAAGTAAGATCTCAAATTCTAAAGCAGGCTATTATGGTTTAGTAAATCCAGAGAACACACACTGGATAGAAACTTCACCGTGAACATGGTCTAGTGGGAGAAGACGGAGTCTGCAATGACTCAGCAATGCCTCAACTCTGACCCCATGGAGTGCTTCTGTCTATGGACATGGCAGATGCACTGATGAACATATCCTCTCTCATTAAGAAGAATGTACCTATAACATAAAGTATGAGCAAACCAAAAACTTGTCCTTTGAGTGGCAGTGTGCTATGTAAGCTTCACCCCGGCTGAAAAGTCTAAGAGAATGCAAAGAGTTCGGAGAAAACAGAAGAATAGTGAGCCGGGAAGGTTGGACTGGAAAGGCAAAGTGAAGTTTCCTCTTGGTTATCTTATGTCAGGTACTTAGCACTACGCAGCCTGCGCCTCAGGAGAACAAGGAGGGTTTTTATTACAAGGTCACAATTGACAAGACCAAGAAGCAAAGCCACCCAAGCAATGCAGGCTGCTGATTCCTTGCCCAAAGCTAACTTTCCTCACTGAACCAGGAATGCTTGGGTCAGCGTTTTTCCCAAAATCTTGTTCTTATACTAAAAGGATTTATTTTTCAATTAGATGAAATAGAATGACAAATCTAAGGAGAATATCTCTTTCTAGCCTCTGTGTTGTCACTGGGTGAGGGTATGTGGTGCTTGGTAAAAAGGGGGTAGGAAGGAAAGCAGCCAAAATTTAGGAGACACTCAAATTGTTTCCCCTCACACACTCGTTCAAAAGATTACAGTTTTGTCAACACACATAAGTGAGAATAGATATTTATACTGTTAAAAAAATAAGCTAGTGTATCAGTCTACAAGGTAAATTTCAAATAGTAAGCTCAAGAACTTTTAACCCAGAGACCCATATGCCAAACAAGGAAAAGATCCACAGTTTATGGTCCAGCCTTATCTATCCTGCATTGTAGGTCTAGAGACTCAGTGAGGTGGTAGAGATGTTCACCCTTTTCTGTCACCACCTTGACATTACAGCACATTGTGCCTCTTTCATTCACTCACCCCATACTCTTCGAAGATTTATTAAATTTTTAGAGTGTCGCTCAGTTCCGCAGGACATTGTACAGTTTGCAGGGCATTCATAGTATCACATTTGAATGAGGTTCTGTGGAGTGCTTGAGATACAAAGTACTGAGAAACAATCCCAAGGACCCACGCTCTAGTTTAATAGTTCCAAAGTTTATCCTTTGTGGAGTTGCTAGTATTTCAGCAAATTTACTGCTGCAATACAGCAAAAGAAATATCCTGTTGGTTCACTTTCTTGCAAAGACTGAATTATCTGCAAGCTTACAAGTTAACACCTCTAGACATTTCTCACTGGTTTTCATAAAATAGTTGATTTTTGTGACATCACCCTCCAAAATTCCAGTTTTGCCAAGGTATGATAAGATGAAAAGGCAGAAAGAAAGCTAATGTTGAAACAAGGAACTGTCTTAGGCTGTGCTGCAATGTGTTGATAAAGCTTTGAAGTCCACCATAGCATCTTTAGGTCTGCCCTGAGATGTCTAAGTACATGATCTGGAAACTATGAGGACAGGATTCCTCAATGTTGGCACCACTGAGATATTACACCAGAAAAAACTTTTTTTGTACGAAGCTGCCCTAAACTTTGCACCATTGGTGTCTACCCATTAGAACTCCCAGAACACAGCCACCTCCCCAGTAACCCGACAAAACATTTCTCCATACAGTGCTGCTATGAATGCAAGAACACTGTAGATTGCTATTTAGAGGTTTAATGGGAGAAACAGCTACATAAATGAAAACATGCCAAGCAAATGAATAATTGCTATAACAGAGCTAGCTACTAGGTATCCTGCTTCCTGAACTGTGTTTCCTTGCTTGACTATTTCGCTTTCTTCTGATCCCTTATTTTACTAACAATCAGTACTTTATTCCTTCAATGTCCCTAGTCAGGGTTCTGGAACCAAAGCCATGCAAGCATGTGGCACTGAGGAAGGTCTGGACTTTTATACATGTAGTTTCTTATGCCTAAAATAACCTTCAGATATTGCTGCTATCAGCTCACTTACTGCACTGAGGTTCCTGAACAAAACCACTTCTTACGGTAAATTTCATTTAAAGTTTCTTTTTAAAGAAATACTACGTTTTCCTCGCTAGGATGAAGACCCAATGAGAACAGAAAACTTGAAAACTTGGATATTTCATTCGCTAAGACAGAATATAGCAAGCACTTAATATATCATACAGAATTTGTGGGTAGCTCACTCACTTAATTTGAATAAAATAAATGTCAGAATAGATAGACGTATGTATGAAACAAGGGAAGGAAGGGAGGAAGGAAGGGAGGGAGGGAGGGAGGGAGGGAGGGAGGAAGTCTGGTGCCATAGGACATAGAATGGTAAGGAGTGCAATTTGAAAGAGGTGAGGGTTAGAGCCTGCTTCCTAGGGAAGGAAATATTTTATCTTGGTCTTGAGAAAAAAAAAAGCAGAAGGGAAGATTCCAGGTAGATACAAGTTTGCTGCATCAAAGATTAGGTGGGCAAAAACCAAGTCTAGTTGAGAAAGTCCTAAGAGGTCAGAAGCGTGCAGTAGAGGAGGTGGGGTGTACTGTGTAGTAGTCCTTGGCCTTTGATTCTTGACATATCACCCTGGAAGTTCACAAATAAAGAGTTCTATTTTACCTGTAATATATTAAAATCAAAGTGTGAGGGTTAAGGATGTAGAAACCTGAAAACTAAATGACCAGCTAAAATGGTGGGATCGTCACTCAACGTTGGAGGGTATCTTATCATATGTGCATGCTCCTCCACACCTGTATCTTCAAAGTGTCAGACATGTGTTGAAGAAAGAAATGCCAGAATATTCTCTCAAATTATTAAATGTCTTTTGAAAAGATGCATATACAATAAGTGGCATCAATATGCCATGCGATAGTCCATATTTCCACCGTTGCTGAGGTTTTAGGGTGCTTCTAACTTTCCATCCTCAGAAGCACTGACAGCAGTACACTCTTCATGGTCCTTTATTAGTTTCTGAGCACATCACTCCCTCAGGATAAATTTCAGGGCTATATCACTCTGTGAAAGCTCTTAAATGCTTTCAAGCTTTAAATCATGCATTAATGATCTTCCAGAAAGAACCTGGCCATTCACTCTTTCCACCAGTAATAGATTAGCCTATTTGCCATATTCTTTCAGTATTATGTTTCATATTTCATACTTCAATATTTTAAACAGTATATCATGAGTTGATTTCATATTTTATTATTTATAGAGAAATTTAACTTTGTTTTATGTCTTACTATGATTTGCGCTAATCTCTTTTTAATTGTCTCACATATTTTTAGCAAAAATTTTTCTGTGTTATGAGTATCACTAACATTTAATAGCACTAGTTTCTCATTGCAAATATTGGTTAATATCAGCCCACTCTGATCAAAGAGTTCTATACATTTTAGCTCACTTAATCTTCAAAACAGTCTTATAAATAATTAATACTAATTTTACATAAGTTTCATTATTATCTAAAGAGAGGAGCGATGCTTGCTCAGATATACAGTTTGGTAGATCTGCCAGAAAAGAGCTGAAAGGAGATGTGTTTCATGTTGTATCTATCTGGAGTTCGTTCTTCACAAGCCTGAGAACATATCGTCAGTTCTTCCCGTATGGAGATGGTTCTTTTTCCCAGGATCCTTCTGGCAATTCCTGGAGGCGTCTGTTAGTCATCTCCCCAGGAAGGGGAAGTGGTGCTGTAGGCATGAGGTGGGAACAGAGGCCAGGGAAGCCGCTGAACAGTCTATACTGTGGGGCAACACCCTGCCACAAAGCATTGCCGGGGTAAAAATGTGAACGGCTCGGGGACTTGCAAACATTGATTTAAGCGGATACACACTCACTGTGTGGAGTTTGGATCTCAGAAGCGCTGCCGATGCCAGAGAGAAAGATTTGGTATAAACAATATGGAGTCACTGTGAACATATGCTGTTCTCTAAATCCCCACTCACTGGCAGCTCAATATCAAATTTATTATTAAGTTTTGCTGAATTAAAAAGACTACACCATATGAACACTTAGACACATAGAATTCATTTTCAAAGGACCTGTGTTTCTTAGTAATTGTATAGGGAAATTAGACTCTTGTTTTTGTTCCAACAAAAATATTTCACAACAAAATCCATATAATTTATAATGTTTGCCACTAAAATGCTTGCAAGCAAGTGGGGGTCATTAAAGACACAGCAGAGAATTATTTTGGATAATTTGTGCAATTCTAGCAACAGGAAGCCTAAAATTTTTAAAAAGTATGCCACGGGCTACAAAAATTGCTCCCAACCTTCAATAACTTCAGTGCCAGGTGATTTGAGGACCTCTTCAGATCTCCAGGTCTAGCCTAGCAGACACATGGCACACAGACATAACTCAAGAGCAAAACATTCTGACACTGCATCAAATAAGTAAATCTCAAAGGAAAAGGTGTGTGGGGATGACAACTCAGATTGCGACCCTGCCACAGTTAGCTCCAAACCACCTTGAGAAAGGGGTACTGCCCGGAGGAGAGGCTAGCAAAGAGGGAGCGATGGTTCCGTTCCGTTTCAACAGGAAGTTAAGTATGACCTTCACCTCTGGAATCTGAGGCACAGCAGACTGCCAAGGTCACACTGTGCTGACACCAGCACAAAGGCATCGGTCCACCCACAGAGGCAAGGAGCAAAGTGTCAACCTCAGGGCACATCAAAGGCTCTCTGCCCCAAGAAAGGAGAAACAGAATTTACTGGGTACTGAAATATTTTATTTTTATTCCATGTGGAAAAGTTTAATGACCATCACTATAGATGACCAGAATTTAGTGGGGTAGGATTCATGTTCGGGAACTAGAAACCTAGGTTTAAATCCTGTCTCATTACAGTTGCTACTGACAAAGATTAGGCACATTAAGTTTGGTGATGCTGTTTCTTTATTCTAAAATGGGGGATATAATATAGCCCTCCCTTAGAGTTCCTGGAAGGAGCATGCAGAATAATTCATGTGGTCTTTGCAGTCAGGTTCACCAATAGTTAATACTCATCAATATTGACCTTTAAATGTCAATCTTTCTTCCTTCCCTAAATATTACAGTCACAGATCAGACAAGGACACTGTTTCTAAGTTCTTTGTAGTTCCATTTAAAAAAACTCCTCATTCATGCTGAACTTGCATTATCAAAATTTAATTTCTAAAATACTGACACAATCTTGAATGACTATGTAAACAGTTCAGTGCTGTTTAGCCTCCATGCCGTGATTTCACAGTGCCCTTTAAAAAATATACGACACCCTGTCTCTGCTCAAGGGTCTCTTTGAGCACCTGGAACATATCAAACATTGTCTACTTCTGAGCCTAGTTCACAAAACATCATTTGAAGTCTATTAATATTTACTAAGCAAAAGCATAAGAATACTAAGTATGTGGTGTTGATCACACATAAGAAAGCTCCATTCTATACTTTCCACAAACGTAAGTTTTATTTTTGACTTATCTAGTAAAGGTATTCTTCCCATCCACTTTTTTCCCTAAATGGAGCATTATTTTTAAAATAGATAAGCTGTGAAATTGACTTCTTGAGTGTACAGGTATACACATTTCAAATCAGAATACATTTATAAAATCATAAGTTTAACCAAAAGAGGAACTCTCCCTTCAAATCCAAATTCTCTACCTCACCCCCACCTCATCACAGGTACAAGCCTTAGGACACACTGGTATGTGCTTGGACATTGTACATGGTTTTTCAGCTTAAACAAAAAATCCACTTTGAGGGGAATAAATTGGAATTTTAGGCAAATGTCCAACATAGCACTTTGTACTTTACAGTGAGTCTCCTGATGTTAGCAGCTTACTGAAACTGTCAGAATTAGAAATTGGCATTGTCATAAAACTGTTTACTAACTTACAGATTTTATTTGGAGTCACAAGAATTTTTCACTTCTTCACTCTGGGTCCAGTGTGCACCTGCTTGCCAGAGCTTTGCTTCTCTATAACGGTTTTGCCAGCCTTGGTTTAAATGCCCTTTGTGCTTTGTGAAGGTTTCCTCTCAAGGATTTTGAAGAGTTTTGCTAAGTCGGAATTTGTGTGCTTGTTTCTTCATGATGGGATTCAAGAAGGGAAGTTTGAAAAGGGAAGGGCTGAGGGCAAGTGCCCATCTTATCGAACTAATGCAAGCACTCAGGACGCACAGGTCTTGGTCACTGGCTAAGGCAGCCTCTGCCACCTTCCCTACTACAGCACGATGACTTTCCCTTTCCTATGAGCTAGCCACAGAAGTGTGGGACTAATTCACAAGTACTATTATGACCATCCTATTGCAAGCAGAAATTATCGGCATCCTGAGCACAGGAAAGTCCTTTAGAGAAAGGTGTTTTCCAGCCATCACAGTACGTGTGAGACAAGACATCATTCTGATCCTATGTGGGGACTGAGCCTCAAGTGTGTTTAGTAGCTATCAGTCAGTAAGGGACAGGAATAATTTTCAAGCCCATGAGTATCTAAGCCACAAACACACACAAATTCATGCTCTTTCCTCCCAGACTGTCCTTTCACTAACCTCAAAACAAATGTCAACAGAAATGAAGCATTAAATTCCTGTCACTGATTCAATTTACACATATCACCTTTAATATAACAATGCACTTGAAGTAGTGTGCTTATTTATGAAGGATGTGGCTGAGCTATGTGAATAGTAGGAACAGGCAAGATCTATCATTACCGGGGATTCCAGATAGCACAGACAAACACCACCCAGATGGGAGAGAGGATGGAATGAAAAGTGAGATTCCCATGAGAAGAGAATGCAGGGCTGGAGGGTTAGAAAATGGTAAGTGTTTCCCATCTACTCACATAATCATCTTGATGAGAGGCTTACTGCAGAATAAGATCCTGACTTAGTTAGCACAGAACAAAGCAGGGGTGATAGCAGGGGCAAGGAACACTCTATATGAGTACTGCGGGTGGATGATGTGTGGCCCATTGACCCAGGGCTTAAGGATGGCAGTCCACCTCTGTTCTGTGGCTGGAGCTGACAGGCTCAAGTTAAAGAACTGGGCCTTTCTAAGACTTACAGTGCCCAGGGCCAGAGTCCACCCAGAGGCAAGTCCCACTGCCACTGCCTCAGCTTCTTCCTCCTGTAAAATTTAAGTCAGCTGGGTTTGAACTACCCTCACAAGGTCCTGGTTCTGAAAGATATCCCAGGGCTTCTGTCCTTATGGATACTTCAGCTTTATTTCATCCCCTCCATAACATTTTAAATTCCATTTTTGCATTTTTCACTTTTATACAGGGTATTAACATTGATCCTGATGTTGATATGAATTTTTAAATTTCCTGATTTTGATATCTATAAATACACCTTCTTGTGGCTTTAGTGAGTATGTGATTTTATTGGGTATGATGAGCACAACCAAATACTGAAATAATGACCAAGGACAAGGACTAGTGACCTATTGTCTCCTCAGTATTCTAACTTCCTCAAGCCTGCTCCCTTACCTGTGCCTCACCGATGGAGTCATTGTATGCTTCCTCTTCTCACTCCTCTGTAGAGAGCTGAGGAGGCCCTTAGCCAGTGAAATCCTGAGTGAATGTGTTTGTGACATGAGCATTGCTTGCCAACGACTCTGAGTCCAATTGCCCCATGGTAAACTGGCAAAGCCATTAACTGTATGGGACAGGGTGAAAAAGCTTTCCTTGAGAATCTAAATAGGAGTGCTTATGGATGATTGATCAGTGTGTGCAAATACTAGTACTGTAGCTTCCTCCTGGGTGCTAACAGCCTGACACTGTTCATCTACAGACACCTTTTACTTAGACTAGCAAAGCGCTCCCTATGTACTTCACCTAATGAACACGCCGAGGCATCAGGTTCTGACAGCCATCCTGTGAGATGCCCCTACCTGACCCTGCATACACTTCATGTATATGCGTGTCTGTCCTCTCTTCCTTCCCTCACCCTCCCTAGTTAGGGTATCAGGACTAAGCTGGAAGGCGCAAGGCACATCTCTAAGCCTGGTCCCTCATTCTTGTATCATTCTTCATCATTTATTTTCATTTCTTTAGCATCACTGAACAACACACACACATTAGTTCAATTCTTGTGGCAGAACTTCCACATCTCTTCCTCCTGCCTCACATTTTCATCCTTTGTTGCCCTCACCACTTTTAGTTACAAAATGAGAAATGCAGAGGAGGCACACGGAGGCAAATGTTTACTCAAGTTAAGTGAAAAGTTTCTCTCCATGGTCATCCCTTTAATTAAAAATTGCTTTGACTGAGGGAAACAAACTTGTTCTGTGTTTCACATGATGCTGGGAGGGTTAGGAGAGTCTGTAAACCCATTAGCAATGCGGTCATGCTAGGACAGTTGTTTTCTGGTAAGGAGGCACTCAACACATTAACATATATACACAGTATTTTGTACAACCACTTGGATATACAACCTTTTTTGGTTGTTGGGAGATTTTATAGTCTATAGGTATAGTAACTATGATTAACTTTATTAATACCTTCACAACCATACCACCATAAATTTACTGAGATTAGGTAGGGCTTTGGCTGAACACTATTAAGTTAATGATCTCTTATTGCCTCAAAATACTTCTTTAACACTCACACATATGTTTTCATTATCACAATAGCATTTTGGATGCCCAGAATTTTAATCAGATGAATCATTCAATATGGTTTAAATTTCCATAAGTAAAGGTCAATTGCTGGGACTGCAATATATTAGCTATTTGAAGTACAAATCTTTCTTGAACATACACACAATTTCTGGATTCTAAAACAGAATGTATGGACTATAACAATATTTCCTCACTGACTGTAGGCCATCCTGAAAAGTTAATATTTTACTTTTTTGTACCTACAAATACATGAATGCTTCCCAAATCAAAATAGTTCTTTCTTAGTTTACATTCTCCTATGCCAAGTTATAAAAATGTAAATGTTTATTTGGGAGCTGATTCTGAGAAACATGAGTACTAATGTAGAGAAATGAGAGAGCCCTGGGATGTGGGTAAGACAGCAAAAGTGTTCCCAGAGTGCACAGCTTGAGTGTCATCATTCTGGTGCCCTCTGCTCAGCACCTTACGAAGAGTTCTTAGCTATCACCAGTGTCAAGAGGATGAGACAGGGTCAGCTCTTGGCAGTGGTGGTGTCAGCTTCCAGGTAGCATTCCTACTCTTCTTGTTTCTAATGTGCAATGCAAATGGTCTCGGTCTTTCCATACAGAGGGAGCCCTAAGGCACAGAGGTCGATGTCCATGAGAGCTCCTCCTTCAGCAAAACTATAAATGACATGGCCTTGAATGTCTGGCAAGGCACCTAAAGCCTCCACTAGAATTCTCTGCTCAGAATCTTAGCTTCTGCTTATCATGTCTACTTGATGACCCCTTGTCTATGGCTAGCCATCCCTTCATTTCCTCTGCTTCATTTGCCAAGTTCTAAGTAGTTGGAATGTAAATTTCAAAAGTGGTATTTGGTTTTATCAGCATGATTATAACATAAGAAGAAAGGCTTGTTTGCTTAACAAGTGTACAGGCCTATCCAAGAGGGACATTTGTAAACTCAATGCAGTGTGGTTTCAAACAGGTTTCCAATACATCCTGTGTCATGGCATTTGCTGCTCATAAAAAGAGATTGGGTAGCTGAGCCAGGGATAGATGAGCTATCACCAAAGAAATGAATGTATGTGGATATGAATACTCAAAATGTCCATCACAAATTTTAATGTCATCACATCATCATTAAAATCATAGCTGCAAATATATCAACTCCATAACAATGGGTTTCCTTGATAGTCAGTTCTGGAAATCTTAAGAAAGCTCTGCTATTACTGTCTGAAAACACATGGTGTCATAATAACAACCATCACATTGATATTAATTCAGGAGAAATTTTAAATTCAATATTAAACTATTTCAATTATTTGAAATAAAGCTATAAATTTAAAAGATCGATTTTATATTTCTCTTTTGAAATCACCAACATTCTAATTCTAATAAAAACAAAAAGAATTTATATTTCATCATACATCAACTTTCAAAAAATGTCCTTTGTTTGCACTGAAATTAATGTGTGTGTGTGTGTGTGTGTGTGTGTGTGTGTGTGTGTGTCCAACATCAGAAGTGCAGCCAGAGAGGTGCAAGATATTAAGCCATGCTCATACAAGTACATGGCGGCAAAGAGACTTTTATTTTCTTCCTTTCCATTTTCTTCCTTACAAGAAATCCATTACTCTCCCCATTAAGGCTGTCACAAAGCAATGTAAGTGTTATGCATTAAATTTGATTTTATTATCAACAGAGTAAAAGGATAAGTTTTTAGAAGTTATTTTTAAATATAACATTTTTGGAACATGCATTTCTTATTTGATTCTTAACTCCAAATACACTAGCACATCAGAAAATAAGTGTATAAAAAAAAGAATCATTTAACAATTTGACAATTTCCTGTAGTTTATGTTCAGCTTTAAACTCTTATTTTCCTAACTAACATGGTAATTTGAGTTAATCACGCTTGTTAAAGAGGAGACTACATGTTGTTTGTGGTAAGCTAGCATTTACTCCATTCTAATCCACTTAGCTAGTCACACCCCAACTACCTAAAAGCCAGGGAAGAGCATCACTGTGCTCAGATTACTGATGCTGGCAACAATAATAATAATTGTGAAAATGATTTTTGATACCATGTAGTCAGTAGACAATAGTTTAAGTTAATAAATCTAATATCATATAAAACTATAGAAATTATCATTCTAAGTATAAGATATTGTTTAAACTGGATAGTTGGGGAGTAGGAGAAGGGAGTAAATCGGGGTGTGTGTGTGTGTGTGTGTGTGTGTGTGTGTGTGTGAGCATGTGTGTATTACTAATACTTTTTAGTGTTACATGTACATTCATACACACACACACACACACACACACACACACACACACACACACAGCACACGCAACTTGACATTGGAGGAAACCCTCAGAAGACTGGGGAAGCCCAATGTTGATTTCACGATGCATGAGCAATATCCTATTTCTAAACTTTAAATAAAGTAAAAGGTCAATGAATGTAAAAAAGGAAACTTCATACCCTCACAAGGATTTTTCAAAAGGAGTTTCCTCTTTTTTTTTTTCCTCAAATGTTTTACATTAGCTAAAATTGCTGTTATCTCACAAGATGGAATATCAGTATACATTGTTGGTCAGATACATCATTGGCCCATCACTAAAAGTGACTTCCAGGCACTGAACACTATGTGATGGAGTGGTCATGATGTTGACTGGCTTCACAGAAGCAAATGTCCCAATCTTGGGAGCAACATCGCCAGGGTATTAATAATGATGTTTTCAGTAGAATAAACATTATCTCAGTCATGCCATTCTTAGAGTACTAAATAGATCATTTTAAAAAATTAGTAAAGAGTAAGTCAGTGTTTAATAAATAACTGAGATAAACAGAAGGAAATTCTTGGTTTTTATGATTCATATTAATAGATATCACAAGAAATTATGATATACCTCCAACAATAGAAATCAAGAAAAATTTGTAAAGTATTGGTTAACCTCATTAGTTCAAGAAATTTCTTCAACAATTTAAGAATGTCTTCACTCTAAAAACAACTAAAGAAATAACTGGGGAAAATTAAGCCTGTGTAAGGACTACCTTAAGTAAGTTATAATATAAATAAGCACACAGGTTATCTGTCTCTTCCTAAGTTAGACTATGATATAAATAAGCACACAAGTTATCAGTCTCTCCCTGAGTTATACTATGATATAAATAAGCATACAGGTTAGCAGTCTCTTTCTAAGTTATACTATGATATTAATAAGCACACAGGTTAGCAGTCTCTTTCTAAGTTATACTATGATAGTAATAAGCACACAGGTTAGCAGTCCCTTTCTAAGTTATACTATGATATAAATAAGCATATAAGTTATCAGTCTCTTCTTAAGTTAGACTATGATATATATAAATCACCACACAGGTTATCAGGTCTCTCTCTGGTTACACCAACATCATTACAGGAAGTGTCTCAACTTCCTTTAACAGCCAAACCCTAAGAAATGATTTTGTACTGGCTTCAGTCCCACATGACATCTACCTTGTCAACAGTTAGGGCTGGTCATCTCACAGTATCACTTCCACCAAACTAAGTGCTTGAGGGAAACAACATGGAATGGACTACAGTGTTCTCATTCTGGTCTGAATCATCCCTGGTGGCCCTTTCTCTTGTCCAGTTTCCCACTATTTTCTGAGTTGCCTTCATCTACCATGCCTAGGAGTACTTCAGAAAGGCCAAGAAAGGGAAGAAACACAAAGGAACCAGGAGGGGTCTACCCTGGAAGGTCACCTTAAAGGCTCTCTGCTGTTGCTCAAAAGGTCTCTCTGGTAATTTCCTCTCTCCTGTTACTAATTTTCTTCTGAAGTAGAGAAATTTTCTGCTCTCTGTTATTCTGTTTAGAGTCTGAGGCCTTGTTATATTGAGACATATAAGAAAATGGAATTTATATTCAGACAAAGGTTTGAGAATCAGATGGACATGCTAGGAGGACAAAGCCATCTCACGGACACTGAGAGGATGCTGATGATCAGGAGGGCTGTAGTGTCCGGGATTTCACTTCTAGAGTTTCTCTGTAAGAATGTTCAGGAGACATCCTCTCCTGAACAAGGAAGCATGAGAAAGAAAGGAAACAGAGGGAATGGAGAAGTATCACTACCCAACAGCTGCTCACACTGAAACATGACCATCGTGTTCCCATACAAAGTCCATTCTCACTGCTTCAGCTCTGCTGACATGGACCAGCATGAAGTCCATCAATCATGCGTGTGCATGAACCGACAAAACTGTATTACTTTTAGAATGTCTTCTTAAATACAACTTTTATTTATGAAATATATAATGAGTTCATGAGGTAATTATTTTATTAAAGATGTGTGAAGTTAGAACGGAGGCAAGAAGACTGACTTAATCTTAAGAAAGTACTTCCTGGAAAATAAGTAAATTTTCATTTGAATTTTTTTTAGGAAAGTCTTCATAGAAAAATAATCTGCATAGAGAGTTATAATTTATCAATTTATCCTTCAGGTAGTCTTATGACTCAAAATATATTAAGAAATTCAATCATTCAAATACCTCATGTATAAATTAGAACAGGAAATTCATGTTAGTTACTTACAATTTTATACATCTTAAAAATTATCAAAACGAACTGTTAACTTACAATAAAATATTACCTTAATTTTAGAATGACATAAATTTTGAATGTTAACATGAAAAATTGAGGATTTTTTCAGAATTAGCATATATTAACTTCCATATAAACCAACAATATTTATTTCAAATTATTTACTTTTGAATCTAATTTTGTGACACAACTAAGAAATTCTTCTCCTGTTTTCTCAGTGTTTAACCTTCAGCAATAGTAACTCATTTAATCTTGAAATCACAGAGGCAATTTTTTGAATATTCAATTTTAAGTAAAATTTTGCAAAGCATGATAGCTTTAATTCTCTATATTTTTCTCAAAATTGTTATATGATATAGTTTTAGTGGATAAAAAAGAAATTTCAGAGCTACCACAACTCCCTAATCTATTATTCTACAGTATTTAAAAAAATTTAGTCCAAGAATCTGTGCCATGCCATATCAAGGATCATACAGAAATGACATTTCATTATTAAATTCATCTTAATGTGTATTTAACCTCTGAAACCTTCTAACTTCTCATTCTTCTCAAACGCCATCCTCTTGTCTATTCAGTCATTTCATGTTGTACGTTTTATTGTTACAGTCTCTAGAACGTAGAATATTGCTCTGCAGTATGGTTTGCTTTTCTTTCAAAGGAAGCCGCACTGTGTTTCATATTGACTAGACAGACGAGTTTTTTAAAGTTCACCTAAGACCCTGCTGCCTTTGAGTTAGTTACTAGCCTCCATGCTTGTGGTTGACCTTGAGTATCCTATTCTCTGGGGCTGTACTTCAGGATATTGTTAAGATCAAGTTGAGGTTTTTTTTTTTTTATTTTATCTTATTTTTTTTATTTCTTTTAAGTCATATAGGCAATCCTAAGCCATAGATCCTTTGTACTACAAATAGAATCAGTACAGTTAATTGAAGGTTTCCCGCTGCTGCCCATAGTGAACTATGGAGGCAGGTGAAATTTCAGTTGGTTCTTACAATGCACAGCCAAAGGCAACTTTAATTTCCTTTGACAGCCTTATGAGATTAACTGTGATAATATGTTTGGTGACATAGTGTGATCAATTGGATTTTCCCACCTCTTATGTCTATTGAATCACAGCTACCAGAGTCTGAATCTTCAGAAGTGGGCAACAGAACACTAACATAGTGTCAGTTCAAGTATGGCAACAAAGTGCTCAGCTGCTCAAAAAATACACATTTATAATAGTTCAGAAACTGCAAGTGTGGTGGTGATGAAGATGTAATTGGATATTTTGTAGTGTTCAAAACATGCTCCTTTTTGGGTTAGGTATGATAAGCAGCAAGACTCAGACTTGTAAAGCCAATGACTCAGGACACAGTTCTCAGACAGAGTCACTTAAAACACCACTGTACAGTTTTAAACAGATATGACAGGTCTACAAATTCCATATGCCTTTGAAACCACTCTAAAACGACTTCAGGAACTTTCCCATGTAGATTGCTTCTTGAGGAAAGCCATTCTTTACCCCCCAATAGTAACTATACTAGTTATATATCTTGTTATGATGAAATACCCTGATCAAATCAACACTAAAGGAAGGGGGGTTTAGGCTCACAGTTCCAAGACTTAGTCCATCATGGCAGGAAAGTCATGGTGGCAGGCACCTGAGGCACCTGATCACACTGCATCTGGGGCATAGCTCACTGTCATCTTTTTGCTCAGCTGAAGACATCAGACTGAAATGGTGCTGCCTGCATTCAGGGTGGGCCTTCTAATCCGTCTTGACCTAATCTAGATAATCTCATGCAGACATGTCCAGATACTTGTTTCCTAGTGATTTTAAATAAAAAAAAATAGGGGTTATAATTCCTCAAAGTGACATGAATTGAAGGCCAATGGGTATGAAATCTATGGCTCAGGCAACAGGCATTCTCCTATGCTCTGTAAGACCAGACTAAAGTTGGTAGGAGACAAGTCTTATGTTCAGAATGACTCTAGTATTTCTGATTATTAATAATATCTTTTATTATATGTGAAGAACAGGAAAATTGAAATTAATAAAAATGGTAGCAACTAGGGTTATAAAATATTTAAAATGAACATTATGACAGGTATAAATGAGAGTGAATAAATTACTAATAAGTGCAGGTAAATTAAATGAATATAATTATACAAAGGATACTCAAACTCCCTAATTTTAAATATTTATGCTACATGCTTACAACAAAAGATTAAGAAATTTCAATTAGAAAAGGAACCAAAGAAACAAAGTCTTTCTAGTATTTTAGTTACTTTAAAATGTTTATGCCAATAAGATTTTATCATCAGTAATTATTTTTAAAAGTCACTAATGTTATTTGTTTTAGTGTTCCATCTGTTCTCTGCCTGAAGCATTACATGTTTTTTCAGTTGTCAACACATTTTTTTTCTGAAATTTATTTTTTAAATAATTAGTTTTGTTTCCTCTACAAATGATTATGGGAGCCCACTATTATGACATGCAAATCTATGATGCTTTATTGATTTAGACTGACTTATTAACATTTTTCTAGTTTGTAATCAATTATGCAGTAAAAGAATATTAAGTTTGAACAATCATTAAATCCTAAGACGATGCAGAGTCCTGTAAGACTTCATGGGTGGTGGTTTAAATCATTACATTTTAGAAGCAGCTGTCCTGCAGCATACATTCCTTTCCAGTATTTACAGGTCTTTCTATCTCATAGAACAGAGGTACTAAGTTTATCACCATCTTCTTCTACTCCAATTTCCTATCTACCCAATTTGTACTTTAATTGGTCGTGAGGTGACAATATTCTATCAGGCAGAGTTGTAGTGCAGATCTACTCACTTCAAATTATCCCTTGTCTCTCTGAATGAATAGAAAAGCAATGTAAGAGAAAATACATACCCTTATCTTCTTGACTTCCTGTCTCTTCTAAGTTTGAACATCATTTTCTGTTTTGTGAGTAATTTTTACTAATTTTATAATCATAGCTTTAGGCTCACTATCATGAAATCACAACACAGAACATGTTCCTATACAGAATCCAACCTTTGTTCAGGCTGTACACTGGCCTTTGCTTAGCAAGCTACTAGCTATCTCAGAACAAAAGTCCCACTAATTCAGATCTAATGGAAGGCCATATAACAAAGTGGATGGATGTTGCAATTTCACTCCCTTAAATCAAAGACGTACATAAAAAATTTGCAACTGAATAGTAATGCTAAGTTTGATCCATGAAGTTCATGTTTGAGTGTACAGAATTGTGCTAAGGAGATAGAACTGCTCCCTGAAGCATCAAAGAAAGACAGCAGTTAGCAGCACTATCAGCTTCCACACACTAGTCCATGCGTGTGCAGGTATTCCAGGCGGGGCAGCACACCCAGAAGCATTTATGCTTGAGGGTGCCCACACTGAGAACAGCGAACCTCAGCTGTGCTGCAGTCTCCTTACTCTGTGCTTTTGTTGCTCATGGCTTCTCTGCTTTCTTTCTTTCTCTAGGTCTTTGTGAAAACTAGCCATGAGTCCCCACCAAACTCTATCTCTACCTCATCCAATCCAGATGGATAGCAAAACAAGCAAAGGAAGAAAAAGACTTAATCTCAAAAGTATTAAATGAGTAATCATCCAATCTGTTTCTTCTGCAATTACTCATCTAAGAGATCTTCCTTCAACCCTTTGCTAATAATCTCAGCTTCACAGAAGCATCTGTTTGGACCACTTATTACAACTACACAGTATAGTTATTTACATTCGACGCAAGTACTCCCAGCCCCAACTCACACAAAGGAAAATACAATAGACTTCATGTCCATGGAGGACAAGGTCACAAGGTTGTCCTCTGTCCTCATTTAAACATCTATATCTGGCACATAGCATGCACCCAGAGACGTCTGTTGAGTTGATGAACACTGGTACCACTCCTCTCCCTTGGCTAATACAAGGCTGCTCTGAGTTAGTCTAGATTTGTTCTTTACCTCTTGACTCAATTCCTGTGTTTTCTATTTCTGGTCCTTCCCATTTTCCCTCTCATTATGCTCTCACTGTTCCTGCACCTCGGGCATTCATACTTAACAGTTAACACTATGTGATAATTGCATAACCTATTTTAAGGAGTCTTCCATCTTTAACACCATAGCCCCAGTTACATTTCCAAGAAGTATTTCTGATCCTACAGCTCTCCTGCTGAAAATCTTCAGAGGTAAATAATCACCATCTCTCTATGGAACTAAAGGTCATGAATC